>NW_006239297.1:265557-268101 GCF_000226075.1 Solanum tuberosum | reverse complement strand
GTTTTCAATAACCATGGATAGAACTCAATACTTGGAACTCAACAACTCTAGAACACAAGGAGTCAATGATACTACTTATCTCAAGAATGCTCGATTCATAGGGTTTATGTGGAATTATGGGCATGAACTACTCAAATCAAGGACTCAATGATACTTCTCATCTCAAGACTGCTCGACTCATCATGTTCATGCAAAATTATGGGCATGAACTACTCAACTTAAGGACCTTCATGCTAACATGTAGTAGTCCCATAATTAGGAATATAATCCCAAAATGATTAAGAACTCAGTACTCAAGACTTAGAACTTGAAGATACTACTCCTCTCAAAGATACTCAACTGATGGAGTTCATGCGGAATTTATAGGCATGAATGACTTGACTCAAGGGTCTAAATAACAATATGGAACTCAAGTATACGATTCTTATAATTCTCATACTGCAATTTTACTGTTGTTTTATTCTGCATTTGAGTTGAGTATCCATGAGTGGAGCAAAGCTAAGGTAAGTGTTCTCTTCAGATTCTTTTCAAGCTTATGTCTTGTTTAGTTTCCCCCTCGCATGCTCCTACATTCAATGTACTGATGTCACTTGGCCTGCATTATTATATGATGCAAATACAGGTAACCAGGATCAGCATCCAGCGCCTCGTTGATCCAATTGAACAATCAGAGTCAGTTGGTGAGCCTCCTTGCTTTTCGGAGGACCCCTTTTTAATTCTTTTAGTACTTCATTTGTTAGGATGATCGAGGGTCTTGTCCCGACATCCCTCTTTGTTTTAGAGGCTTCATAGACGGATAGTTATAGTTCTTTAGTCTTTCCATTTTCAGTTGTTTATGTTAAGACTTGAGTTGTCATTTTGGCTAGTCTTATAGTTCTTTAAGTTATTGCATGAGTTATCCTTTGAGACTGTTTCTTTTTATTTAAGTCTTCCGCTATATGTTAAGCCAGGCCAAGGGTTCACTTGGAGCCATAAATGGTTCTCGAGTGCCAGTCCCGCCCAGGATGTAGGCTCTGGGCGTGACAAGCAAGCTATCAACAACTCCACGAGAACACAAAAACATACACAATGATAACATAATTAATAAAAGAATTTGAAATAAGAAACTAAATTGTCATGACCCAGGGGTACCCCGTAGCTGTTACATGGCGTATAGGAACCCGAGAGACCCCATACAAGCCAAATAGAATTCATAACATAAGAAATAGAACAAAGTTATTAAAAACAACATTTCAAGTCCAAAACATTTAATATAAGTAAAGCGGAAGTCTAAACAATTCGTATCATTAGCCATCAAGTACAAAAGAATGAAATTGGGCCTAGCCCATACATCATGTACAAAACTGAAAGTAAGACAAAAATTAAACTCAATGAAGATCCTTCCTCGAAGCATGAGGACTCACCAAAGCTCGAAATCTCTAAAATCAACCTATGGCCACGAAACTGAGAACCCTGACTGTCGGACTCTACATTTAAGGAAATATAGGCAAGAGTATGTGTTAGTACAAAACAATGTACCAAGTATTATAGCCATGCATAAAACATTTAAATCATGCTGAAAAGGGACATTTTTATAAGTATGCAATGATCAAGCTAAAACATTTATATTGAGAGTTCGAAACCATAAGTCATAACACCATGATCAATGCAAGTGAATATCATCTTTGAACACATGTGAGATACTTCTTGAAGTAACCTTAGTTCATTATTACTATGGGAATGAGACTTAACCGACATAAAGACCATGTGAGATATAACATAATCCCTGGTGTCTCACACACCGAAAAGGGTTGTCCTACTTGCCAAGGTAGAACCATGAACTTCTAGCTTAAGTGGATCCACTAGCTAATGTCTATCTAGACAGTCATCCTATGGGGATACATAGGTAAGGGATAATGAGATTGCTTCTAAAAACCCGACCTCAACACAAGAGAGCTTCCATCTCAAAATCCTCTCGGTGCTAAGCATAAATTCCCACAGAGTAGTTATTAAGTCTTGACTTATCTTATCTTTAAAAGACATGGGTAGTCACCCCTTGTCTTATCATATGATAGCTCCATTGACCATGCGTGAGAAACCTTTCACCGTCCATGATCTTTTCATACTATCTCATAAAGGAACATGGGTAATAGCCTCTTGCCTCTTCATTAGAATAGCTTCTTAGCATTGGTTTATTTTAGGTGAGAAAGCATTTCAACCCTAAGAACCCTTATCATGTGAGAATACCTTTCACAATCATGCATAAATGTGTATATGAGAAATCCTTTTAACAACACAACCATAACAACATCATTGATACTTCACTCTCAAAGCACCCTTAAATTTTTTCCATAAACTTAAAAAGAACATGCATAATTTCATAATTCACCTTTCAAGGTTCAAAACCCACTTTCAATCATCAAACTTTAGAAAACATGCGTTAGTTATGGATTTCATCATAAATTCATGTAACTCTATCATGACAATTGAAGAAAACCCTAACTCTATTGGGGATTTCTAACTTTGAAAATAGGAGAATTTGGGAACTCCATGTATGGAAGGATT
>NW_006239297.1:257024-265105 GCF_000226075.1 Solanum tuberosum | reverse complement strand
ACCATGAACTTCTAGCTTAAGTGGATCCACTAGCTAATGTCTATCTAGACAGTCATCCTATGGGGATACATAGGTAAGGGATAATGAGATTGCTTCTAAAAACCCGACCTCAACACAAGAGAGCTTCCATCTCAAAATCCTCTCGGTGCTAAGCATAAATTCCCACAGAGTAGTTATTAAGTCTTGACTTATCTTATCTTTAAAAGA
Organism: Solanum tuberosum; assembly: GCF_000226075.1. NCBI lineage: Eukaryota > Viridiplantae > Streptophyta > Magnoliopsida > Solanales > Solanaceae > Solanum > Solanum tuberosum. The sequence goes on along the minus strand of NW_006239297.1, from coordinate 264,898 downwards.
CATGGGTAGTCACCCCTTGTCTTATCATATGATAGCTCCATTGACCATGCGTGAGAAACCTTTCACCGTCCATGATCTTTTCATACTATCTCATAAAGGAACATGGGTAATAGCCTCTTGCCTCTTCATTAGAATAGCTTCTTAGCATTGGTTTATTTTAGGTGAGAAAGCATTTCAACCCTAAGAACCCTTATCATGTGAGAATACCTTTCACAATCATGCATAAATGTGTATATGAGAAATCCTTTTAACAACACAACCATAACAACATCATTGATACTTCACTCTCAAAGCACCCTTAAATTTTTTCCATAAACTTAAAAAGAACATGCATAATTTCATAATTCACCTTTCAAGGTTCAAAACCCACTTTCAATCATCAACATCTATAAATCATGGGTTAGATATGGGTTCATAAAAAAATCATAATAAAATCATATAATTCTATCAATTCATGCTTAATTTCATAAAAATTTCTTTCATAATCCATACCCACATTATATCATCATAATTGGAAAATATGGGATTTGCGTGGGTTTATGGGGAATCATCATAAAAACCATAGCATTTCATAAATTCATGGATAAGAGATCATAATTCAATCATTTAAATCAACATTGAAGAGAAACCATGGCAATCGAAGAAAACCCCAAATCAATTTGGGATTTTTAACTTTGAAAATAGGAGAATTTAGGAACTCCATGGATGGAAGGAATCCATGGATAAAAACTATCATACCTTGATACCGAAAGCTTGAAAGCAATGGAGGATTTCCAGGCTTGATCTTGAAACCCTATCCTTCTTCAATTTCTAGAATGAGAAATATTTTGAGAGGAAGAGCTTGATCAACTTTTGGAAATTTAAGTGAATGAATTTAGTTTGGGTGATTTGGGGGTTTAGAATCATTATATAGGGTTTTGGTAGAAGGAAAAACGATTTAGTAGTGAGTTAAAATAATTGGGAAAAGACCCAATAATCCCTCACTTAAAAACTGCCGAATTGGCTCACTGGAAACCCATCACGGGTCGTCATGACCACCACGACCCGTCAAACAGGTCGTGAAGAAATTCAGCATGACAGTGCTTCACTATTTCAGGCATAACTTTTTACTCCGAGATGAGAATTAGGTAAACTTGGTGACGTTGGAAAGATGACTCAGAGACCTTTAATTTGATAGGTCATTGGCCACCTAATTCATTTTGTGCTAAAAGATATGATCGTTTGAAGTTGACCGTAAACTCTAAGTCTATTGAAAACCCTTCACGGACGACCTCACGGTCTGTGTGGGGCTTCACGGGCCGTTGTGATGCTCGTGGCCCTTAAACAGTATCTAGGGGAGGACCCCTACTCACTTGACCCACTTGACGACCACTTTGACGGCTGTTCAACCTCACCACAGGCCGTCTAGTCGTCCGTCAAAGTGATGCTCACATGGGGAAGGTTGTGGAAACCTTCCACGAGCCCCTTAACAGACCGTTGTCCCCTTCTAGCCCGTCTGAGGCTTTGTGGAGGGTTCCATGGTCCACTTCTTGGGCTTGTGGGTTTCCCACTTGACCCATTTCTAGACTCCTTGATTCTGGGGTGTTACATTATCTCCCCCTTGGGAACATTCGTTCTCGAATGGAACTCAACTAGCACAAAGAGAGTAGGAGAGAAACTAAAACCTAATCATAATGCAACTTCATCAAAATGCACATAACCAAGGAGGAATATCGACTCCCAGCTAAAACATATTCAAAACATCATAAGGAATTAGCAACTAAACCTAGCAGCCCAACATGAAAGCAATCATATAAATGCACATATCCGAGGAGGAAGCTTCAACTCCAAGCTAAAACATACTTTTAAAACATCTTTTCACAAGAAAAATATGCGAGATCATACTCAAATGCACATAATCATGAAGCAATCAATTAAACTTAATCATATTTTTGAAAATCAAATTTTCCATAAGCATGCATGCATGAGGAAATATGGGGATGACTAAGACACCCAAATCCTAAAGAGTGAACCATGAGGAGCTAAGACCTCAAGCTAGACTCGAAGATAAAGGAAAGAGATAGGGATACTAAGAAGTCACATCACCTTCAACTTTCACTCATCTAACCATAACAAGGAATTCTTCCAAAAACCAACATAGTTCTACTCACGGACCAACCATGAAGCACTCTATCTCCACCTTGGGAGCAAACCCCACTAGTATTTTCAAATCCAACTCTCTCAATCTAAACATAACACCAACGTCTTAACAACCATTAAACCATTGATACAAGTAAACACCTAAGAAGTTTCCATAAGGATTTTAAGAACTACTCCAAACACCATCTCCATACATGGAGTCTTACTATATCTAACGAAACACTCAACAATAAGCAATACATAACCACAAGCTAAAATACCTTAATTTACCATTTACAGCATCCGGGGAACCCTCATGATCTTCTTGAGTTTGATCTTGCCTACCATCCCTTCCCTTAGAAGTAAAGATTGGACAATCTCTTTTCTTGTGACCACTCTTTCCACACCCAAAACAAGCATTTTAATCGGCTAGAGATTTACCCTCATGTCCTCTCCCACATTCCCTACACTTGGGCCACATTTGCTCACTACTACCCTTACCTTGATAACAATTTCCTCCGTCGGACCTTGAATGTGAAGACTCACCATCATCCCTTCTTCCCTTCTTTGAATCCCTAGTTTTCTCTTTAAGTTTTTCCTCTTCTATTTGTTGTGCATGTATCATCAACCGAGAAACATCCATATCCTTAACAAGCATGGCAGTTAGGCATTCTTTGACCACTAAGTCGAAAGCACCCGACACAAACTTACTCATCCTTGCCCTTGGATCGACAACCATAGTTGGAGCATATTTAGACAATTGTGTTAATTTTAAAGCATACTCCTTCACACTCATATCTCCTTGGAGAAGGTTAATGAACTCAAGTACTTTTGCCTCTGTCATTTCAATGGGAAAGAACCTATCAAGAAAAGCAACCTTAAATTTCTCCCAATCAAGAGGACCCTCATCTGCTGCTCTCTCTTCTTTCCATTGGTTGAACCACACTTGAGCAACACCTTAAGTTGATAAGCGGCCAATTCTGCCTTTTCCACTGGAGTCACTCCCATGACCATCAACACCTTATACACCTCATCAATGAACTCCTGAGGATCTTTCTAAACATTAGAACCAAGAAATTCCAGAGGATTCATTCGAATAAAGTCCCTCACTCTAGTTTCCGTCGTACCCACCCTTAGGTTTATGAGAGCCACAACCTCCCTATTTGCTTGAGCCATCATAGCTTGGGCCAATGCATAAAATGGGCTCGAAACTCATCATTAGTCACTTGCTCAGCCAAAAGGTTGATCGACACTTGGGGAACCTCCTGTCTCACATTTTCATGAACATTTCTATTCCATCTCACGAGATTCCTTCATGGAGGCATATTTTGCAAAAGAAAAAATAGGGGTTAGGAGAGAAAGACACCTAGAGTTACACTCTATCGCACAACTTTAAAGTAATGAAAGAAGTGAAGTTTCCTAAGCATCTTATAGACTCTCATTCATAAATATGGCGCGCTTCACACTCATGAACAACACTCTACTCGATGTGGCTTATGAGACATCCTAAAACCTTTCTAAACCTTGTGCTCTGAATACCAAGTTTGTCACGACCCAAGGATACCCCCTAGATGTAACATGGCGTATATGACCCCGAGAGGCCCCATACAAGCAACTTAGCATTCCTAACATAAGAAATAGAATAAAGGAATTAAAAACAACATTTCAAGTCCGAAACATTTTATAAAAGTAAAGTAGAAGTTTAAACACTTTGTCTCATTAGCCATCTAATACATAAGAATGAAATTGGGACTAGCCCATACATCATGTCCATAAATGAAAGCAAGACAAAAACTAAAAACAATGAAGATCTGTCCTCGAAGCACGAGGAATCACTAAAGCTTGAAATATCTAAAATCAACCTCTAGCCACAAAACTGAGAACCTTGACTGTCAGACCCTACATTTGGGGAAAGGTACGCAAGAGTATGCGCTAGAACAAAACAATGTACCAAGTATGATAGCCATACATAAAACATTTAAATCATGCTAAAAAGGGACATTTTCATAAGTATGCAATGATCAAGATGAAACATGTATTTTGAGAAATAGAAATGATAAGCCATAAAATTGTGATCAATGCAAGTGAACATCCTCTTTGAACACATGTGAGATACTTGTTGAAGTAACCTTAGTTCATTATTATTGTGGAAATGAGCCTTAACTCACATAAAGACCATGTGAGCTATAAGATGATCCCCGATGTCTCCCACACCGAAAAGGATTGTCCTACTTGCCAAGGTAGAACCATGAACTTCTAGCTTAAGTGGATCCACTAGCTTATGTTTATCTAGGAAATCATCCTATGGGGGCACATAGGTAAGGGATAAGGAGATTGCTTCTAGAAACTCGGCCTCAACTCGGGAGAGCTTCCATCTTAAAATCCTCTCGGTGCTAAGAATAAATTCCCACAGAGTATTTATTAAGTCTCGACTTATCTTATCTTTAAAAGACATGGGTAGTCACCCCTTGTCTTATCATAGGATAACTCCTTAGACCATGCGTGAGAAAACCTTTCACCGTCCATGATCTTTTCATACTAGATCATAAAGGAACATGGGTAATCGCCTCTTGCCTCTTTATTAGATTAGCTTCTTAGCATTGGTTCATTTTAGGTGAGAAAGCCTTTCAACCCTAAGAACCCTTATCATGTGAGAATACCTTTCACAATCATGCATAAATGTGTATATGAGAAATCCTTTCAACAACACAATCATAACAACATCATTGATACTTCACTCTCAACGCACCCTTAAAACATTTCCTAAACTTCATAAGAACATGCATAATTGATAATTCACCTTTCAAGATTCAAAACCCACTTTCAATCATCAACATCTAGAAATCATGGGTTAGATATGGGTTCATAGAAATTCATAATAAAATCATATAATTCTATCAATTCATGCCTAATTTAATAAAAAATTTCTTTCATAATCCAAACCCACATTATATCATCATAATTGGAAAATATGGGATTTACATGGGTTCATGGGGAATCATCATAAAAACCATAGTATTTCATGAATTCATGCATAAGAGATCATAATTCAATCATTTATATCAACATTGAAGAGAACCCATGGAGATTGAAGAAAACCCTAACTCAATTGGGGATTTTTAACTTTGAAAATAGGAGAATTTGGGAACTCTATGGATCAAAGAAATCCATTGATGAAAACTATCATACCTTGATGCCAAAATCTTGAAAGTAATGGAGGATTTTGGAGGCTTAATCTTGAAACCCTAGCTTTCTTCTTCAATTTCTAGAGAAAGAAAGAGTTTAATCAACTTTAGGAAATTTAAGAGAATGAATTTAGTTTGGTTGATTTGGGGGTTTAGAATCATTATATAAGGCCTTGGGTAGAAGGAAAAATGATTTAGTATTGAGTTAAAATAATTGAAAAAAGACCCAATAACCCCTGACATAAAAACTGCCAAATTGGCTCATTGGAAGCCCTTCACGGGTCGTCATGACCACCACGGCCCGTCAAAAATGGGTTGTGAAGAAATTCAGCCTGACAGTACTTCACTAATTCAGGCATAACTTTTTACTTTGAGATGGGAATTGGGCAAACTTGGTGGCGTTGAAAAGAGGACTCAGAGGCCTTTAATTTGATAGTACATGGGCCACCTAATTATTTTGTGCTAAACGATATGATCTTTGAAGTTGACCCTAAACTCTAAGTCTATTGAAAACCCTTCACGGAAGACCTTATGATCCGTGTGGGGCTTCATGGGCCGTTGTGATGCTTGTGGCCCTTAACCAGTGGCTAGGGGAGGATCCTTACTAACTTTACCCACTTTACCCACTTGACGACCACTTTGACGGCAGGTCAACCTCACCACGGGCCGTCTAGGCGTCCGTCAAAGTGATGCTCACATGGGGAAGGTTCTGGAAACCTAACACGAGCCCCTTAATGGACCGTGGTCCCCTTCACGGCCCGTATGGGGCTTCGTGGAGGGTTCCATGGTCCACTTCATGGGCTTGTGATTTTCCCACTTGATCCATTTCTAGACTCCATGATTCCGGGGTGTTACATCAACTCAAAAATGCAAATATTGGACCCACATACAGAGTCCCAAAATTGACTCCGTCACGAGGTCTTAAACTACTTAAGGAAGTTGTGCCCCAAAAATGGCCACAATCTGAGCCATCATTGAGCCTGAACAATCCCTCCTAAATTGAGCTCAGCAAGGATAAAAAATGGTGAATAAATTTATGGGAATTACCAAGGTATACGGAAGGTACAACGACCCCAGAACATGCCCATGCAATTCTTTGATGCACTCAAACAAGAATCACCCAAATCTGACAAGAATTTCTCCGAAAAGCGTCAATTACCAAGTTTTGAAATAGGAAAATGCATGTTAAAATGAGTCTTTTAAAAAGACTAAAGTGCTAGTGATTTTCCTTCACGAACGCAAAGGTCAACCAAGATGACCCTTCACAAATGTAGTGAGAGACCCGTGAATGCAAGGACCGGGGGGAGCTAACCCTTGTGAATATGAAGGCTAGGGAGGAAACTATATACCTTCACGGTGGAACCTACACGAATGCGGAGGTCACGAAGGTTGTTGTCCATGAACGCAACCAAAAGGCCCGCGAACGTGAATAAGAAGGTAGTGTTGCACCAATAGCATTGCATCAGTAGTTTATCAACAATGAAAAATCCCCCAACAAGGGTTCACAATTCATTTGGAACCCCGTTTATGCAAACAAACTATGTTACCAAATTAGAAACAACATTCCGGACTCAACACAAATGATGAAACAACCGGCAGAGGTCGTCTCGTCAAAATGTTGACAAAAGTTAACACTTACAAAGAAAAGTAAAACAAAAAGCTAAACACCATAAACTCTTCCCAAAATTCTCGGGAACCGAACCAAAAGTTGTTTTAGACCGAACTTGGAACTTCAGAGCTAAATGTACTGGCAAAATATTCATTCGAATGCGTTTACTAGGAATATTGACTGAAGTCAAACTTTGACCAAAAACCCAAAGTTAAAACGCCTAATGGTACCAACTCAAAATGAACACCTCAAAACCAGAACCAACTATCACACTAGACCAAAATAACCCTTCTGGAACTGAAAAAATTCTCATCTGACATCAGAATCTCTCAATGTTAACTAAAGTCAACTCTTCCACTCCATAAGCCTCAAAATGACAAAACCAATTCAAAACTCACCCAACCACCTCGAAAAGTGTGCCACTTAACCTATTACTATAGAAAATCTATAAGGAAGCTACGAAAAGGGTAAAATAGTAAAAGCACGTAAAAATATATAAATGACCATGAGGGTCATTACACATGTTCACACCTATCTTTTAGTGATGAATGAAGTACCATTTCTACTAATAAAATATAAGGTTAATGATTGTGATCACATAATAAATATTATGTCTCGCATGTTGTTATGATTAGGAACAAAAATGATTATATTAGTTATTCTTTTATACAAATGAATTGGCTTATTGGTATAAGAACATATTTGAACTATTAAAAGTTATATGCCTTTTAGAAACACTAGTTTTTGTGCTTCTTAACTATTTATTTACATGAAATAAAAATCGAAAAGGTTTTGATCTTCTTTTTAATTAATACTCGCAAGGGCAGAGCTATACTAGGGCAAGGGGTGTCAAGCGACACCCCTTCGGCGAAAAATTACATTGTATATATAGGTAAAAAATTGATTAAATGAATATATATATATATATATATATATATATATATATATATAATTGTTGACAC
>NW_006239297.1:206817-256697 GCF_000226075.1 Solanum tuberosum | reverse complement strand
ATAATTGTTGACACATCCTGACATAAGTTGAAGGTTAGAGTAGTTGTTAAAGGGTTGCAAAAGTTGTTTGAGGTTTATGGTACTCTAAACAGAATTTAGAAGAAAATGGAAATTATTATGTTGAGTTAACATCAATTGAAAAGAGCTATATAGGTCTTTATTATAAATCTAAATCTATACATTCTAGGTATGAAAAGGTCCCGTTAACGGGCCCAATATTACGATCTTAAGTTGTATTTATATGTAATCAATTATATTCTAAAACAATAAATTAGTTTTCAATATATTCACGTAAATAAATAAAAGAGTAATAATGGGCATTATACTTTGACAGTACTTTTTTTTTATTTCTATAAAAGTAAAGAATAACTTATAACTTATATAAGTTATCACAACTAATATTAAAAGAATATGTAATCTAATATTCATTTCAACATTATACTATACATATACATTAAAATAAATAGCAAACATATGTTGGATATAAAATATGTCATCTCCTTTAATTTTATGTATTCGACACATATCAAAAAGGGTAAACCTCAAGCATGTTCTAATTGGATGGATGTAGATAATTAAATGAGATGACATATTTTATGTGGTTAACATAACTATCAAATAAGCGTTTCTAACCATGCACACATATTTTTTTTTTCAAAATTTGAACAAAAAATGTGTAAATGAATATCATGTGTTTAGATGCTCTATCAGAACAACCGTAGTTTGAGTATCGAAATAAAATTTAGTGCCAAGTTTAATGGGCTATTAATATATAAAGCCAAGTCATAAATTTATTTTATTAAATAATATTAAAATACTATATCTAACACACACAACCACAGTTCCGTTCATTTTTTTTTTGTTTATAACAAAATAACGAGAATTCAGGTAAACTTACATTTATTTTGTCTATCTTAAAGATGAAAATAATTTTTTTTGTAATACTATTTTTACTTTTTTATTATGAAAAAAATTTGTTTTAAATCTTTTTTTATCACGGTGAGTTGATTCACACTTGAATGTATTTGTGTCATTTATGTCTTTAGTGCAAGATATTACATATAGTTTCAAAGCATGAGTTATGTTTGTAAGTTTTCTGTGTAGATTCAATTTATAAGTCTTTTAATAATCTTTTTGTTTTTATGAATTACAGCTACATAAAAAATAATTTTGAAATTCAAATTTTTCAATATAGTTTGTTTATGAAATTTATTAATATTTCAAAAAAAGAGATAATTTATTTTAAAAAAAATTAATTCCCCCTTTTTATTTGAGACAAGAGGATAGTAGTATTGAGAATTAATTGGTAATTTATCAAAATTTGCATTGTTTGACTTTCAAAAAGAAAATTATAACAAATATTTAAGAATGATGAAAGTAATAAAAATTGCATTTTAATATTTAAAAATAATTGAACATTTGAGTTCTAAAATCACCAAAAAGATGATTTCTATAGTTAAAAGCATTTTTTAAGATTGTACTATTGAAAAAGCTAACTTGATTTTAAATTGTGAGGACTGAATATAGGGCATGTAAAACATATAGTGAATATTGAATAATAAATGGGGTGCACAAAATATGAATGAAGTTGATAATTGTTAAGCATTTAAAATTTATAATTAATAGTAAAAGTGTAATGATATAAAGAGAATGAGGCCACATTGTTACACATGTTTAGAGGCTATTGGTGAAGGAATAAGATAAGGCTAAGTACATAGTACAATTTGTATTGTTCATTGTACATATCTTCATAGTGAATATATATATATATATATATATATATATAACAATTTAATGATGGAACTGTTAAAATTAAGTTTTCTGACTCTACAGCTATGCATAATTGAATTGACAATCATAGCATATCTTCTAGAAATTCTAGATCTAACTCTTCTTATATTTCTCCTGTTGATTATATTGTACATGTTCCTTCTAGAGCATCTACTTCTCAGATTAGAGAAAATTATAGTTGTGACAATATTGAAATTGATAAAGATAATATTGCTAGACCTATGCCCAGGCCCAGCTCGGACTTAGATATAACTGAATCTGAAATAAATTTTTCAGATGGATTTTCTACATAGAATTGTTTTATGATGACTGAAAATTAAATTGATTTTAGTCCGGGTTCACCGGCGAGAGAAAATATTTCTAAAGAATTTCAGAAATCTAGATGGAAACCTTTCAGAAAATGGTTCTTTAAATTTTTTAATAAAGAAGAAGAGATTGGTTTTCAAGAAGAATTTTATATTGATCTTATTAGATCAAAGAAAACTATTTTAATTGCTTTTGTCCCATGGTTTATGACCAAGCATGTTCATAATTATATCTTTATGATAGAAATAGATTTTACTCTGAGTAATGGAGAAGTTACAAAATCTATTTTTCCTCCTTTACAATCTTTTCAAATTAATAAGGACGATAAGATTGTTCATTTTAATGTTCTTTCAAAATTATTTAAAGATAATACTGCTTGACGTACTACATAACATATTAATATTATGATTAAGCAACATAATTATGCTAACATTTATATGAGCATATTAGGAGAGCATATTACTTCTATTCATGATAAAGTTGATAAACTGCTTTCTAGACTCAGTTCCAATTCTAAAGGAAAAGAGAAAGTAGCCAATACCAGTATCCAACCTCCCTCGGAGATCGATGATTTCAAGTTAAAAGACTTTTCAGATCTGGAGGATTTCTTAGAAAAGAGATTTGAAGGCGGTAGTCTAAACCCTTTGAAGGTTGATAACCTGTCAGGAGAAGAAAACAGTCATAACAAAGACTTTTCTGGTGATATTAATAAATCTCAGAAAAATATGCGAGAAAATTGGTCCAAAGGATGTACTACTATCCTAGACCTACTCCTCAGGATGTGCTCTTGAAAGAGCATGAACATATTATAACTAATAGTTATAATGGGAAAGAAACTATGAATGGAACATAGATGGTTATACAGATAGACAGATTTATACAACTGTACATAGAATGCTCATATACAACACTATCTGTAAGGCTAACAAGAATAGTGATAAAACTATTGCTGATATGATAACAACAGGATTTACTGGCCAATTAAAAGGCTGGTGGGATAACTATCTAAACCCTGAGAAAAGGTATAAAATCCTCTAAGCGGTAAAACAAGAAGGAGAACAAAAATTTACCCAAAATGTTGTTTATACCCTTGTTCTGAATATTATTGAACATTTCTTAGGAATATGGTCAGATAATAGCGAGACCATAATAATCTTTCTCCAAAACCTTAGGTGCAAGACTCTCACGTCTTTTAGATTCTATAAAGATGTCTTCCTCAGCAGAGTTATGGAGCTACCGGAGTGTAATAGCACCCACTGGAAATCCAAGTTTATAGATGGATTACCGGCTCTTTTTGCAGACAGAGTTAGGAAAACTCTTAGAGGAGAAAGCCATAGTATTAACTATGACGATTATACCTATGGTAAACTTATAAGTGCTTGCGTACAAGAAGGACTTTCTTTATGCAATGAAATCAAGTTGAATCAACAGATTAAAAGACACCGTATTAATGAAAGACAACAATTGGGAGAATTTTGTGAACAGTTCGCTTAGGATATTCCTAAAGCAAGTTCCAAAGATAAGAAACATTCTTCCAAGAACAAATCTTCCAAAAATGATTATAAAGAGTGGAAGAAATAGAGGATTGAAAAGAAAGAAAGAAGAGCTGAACCTTATAAGGAAAAGAAGAGATTTTATAAATCTAAAAGAAGATTTGACAAATTTGATACTTGCCACAAGTGTGGAAGATTTGGTCATTATGCTAAAGATTGCAGAGTCAAGAAAAAGATCAAAACCCTTGATATTGATGATAATATCAAAGAACTCTCTGCAAGATCATGCTAAATTCTGATTCAGAAAAATCAGAAACTGAATATAGTAGTCATGAGGAGTCCTCTACAAGTTAATATCTTAAAGCTCTTCACCAGGAAGATTACATGTCTTCAGATGATGATTGTTTACCTTGTCAACAAGGGTTCTAATGCAAAAATGAAGGGGAGGAAGATGATTTTTATAAGATCTATTCCGAGTTCAAGGAATTGAGCATTAATGTCATTGATAATGACAAAGTCATAAAGCTCTTACAAATGGTAAAAGATCCGGAAATAAGAGCTCAGATTATTGATAAAATCAGTAATACTTCCACCTCTAAAAATCATATAACAGAGGATATCCCTCACAAAGAAGGTTCATACACCATGGCAGAAATCAAGAATCTCCTGTTAGAAAGAAGGAAACTTATAAGTTCCCCTACCACTATCAGTGATCTTAAGCAAGAGATTAATAATCTCAAAGAAGACATTCATCGTCTAAAAGAGAAGAATGTCACTATAGAAATTAGCCTTGATAATATCAAAAGTCTAAAGGAGTTGGGTAATAGCTCAGAATTATCTTCTTATGAAGAAGATAGTAAAGATCTTGATTTTCTAAAAATCCTTAATTTTGGTAATAAAAAAGAAGATTTTTTACCAAGTTTGAAAGCTTTCACTTTCCTAATAAAAAAGATTTATTGGATAGAGTCTATGATGCAATTATATTTTCAAAATTTGATTTAAAATCAGGTTATTGGCAGATTCTGAGTCAGACAGATTTAAAACAACTTTTAATGTCCTTATGGGTCAATATGAGTGGAACGTTATGCCATTTGGTTTAAAGAACGCTCCATCAGAATTTCAAAAGATTATGAATGATATTTTCATGCCTTACAGTAGTTTCATAATAAAACATAGATGATATTCTTGTATTTTCCAAAAATGTGGAAACTCATTTTAAACACCTTGATCTGTTTAAAAGGATTATTATCCAAAATGGCTTGGTAATATCCAGTCCCAAAATGGCTTTGTTTCAAACAAATGTTAGAATTTTGGGTCATAATATTGAAAGGGGTAATATTAGCCCTATTAATAGAAGCATTAAATTTGCATCCAAGTTCCCTGATATTATGACTAATAAAACTCATTACAGAGATTTCTTGGAAGTCTCAACTATGTCGCTCCTTTTATAAAGGATTTAGCCAAGGATACTGCTATTTTATATGACAGGATAAAAAAAATCCTAAGGCCTGGTCCGATAATCATACTGAAGCAGTTAGAAGGATTAAGACAAAGGTTAAAAACCTTCCCTGTCTTACTTTGGCCAACCCAAATTGGGAGAAGATGGTTGAAACCGACGCTTCAGACATAGGATATGGTGGCAGCCTGACACAATACTGTCCGAATAATAAACGCCATTATATTATTCTGTTCTATTCTGGAAAATGGGAAGACGCCCAGAAAAATTATGCTACTATAGCAAAATAAATTTTAGCAATAGTGAAAAGTGTTTTAAAGTTTCAAGGTGATCTTTATAACCAAAAGTTTTTGATAAAAATTGATTGCCAAGTGGCTAAATTTATGTTTAATAAAGATTGTAAGCATGATGTTTCTAAACAAATGTTTGCAAGATGGCAAGCTTTATTAGCACCATTTGATTTCGATATTCATTATAAAAAAAAGGTTCAGATAATAGTCTGCCAGATTTCTTTACAAGAGAATACTTAGACTAATATTTATTTTTCTTTCAGAATGAGACCTTCGTGGCCTCTGTCCTCAAGGAGGGGAAAAGGAAGAACAGGAGCTGGGAGAGGTAATATCCCCGCTCAAATGGGAAACCAAAAATTGGTAGCAACAAATATTGCTTCTACAAGTTGTCTTAATACATACCATATAATGTATAAGGAATTTTTGGATTTTATGCAATCCAAGCAAGGAAAGGATAATGTTTAATTGTCTTATTCCACAGTTCTCACAGATGAAGAGAGCACATAAGTATTCGATCAAAATGATAAAAAAGAAGTCATACTTCTTCTAGAACACAGTGACTTGCGATGGAAAAATGACCCATGGCAATTAGTGTCAAGGTATTTGGATTCAGTTTCTTATACTACACTTGCTTATAAATACATGATGTATTATGGGATGATACTCTCAGCGACAAGGTCTGATGAATTCCAGCACTTTTTACCCAGCCAATACAAGAAAAGTTTATAACTTTTCAAAGATCATTATAAAAAGAGTTTCAACTTCAGAAGAATGGGGAATGAGCCCCTTGATGGAAAAGAATTATATCCACCCAGAGCAAAAGATAGCAGTAAAATATAATTACTTGGATTATGTGAACAGCTTTAATAAAACTTTATTATATGAAAATGATAATAAAAAGCATTCGTGGTTCATAAAAATATGCCCCCATATTTTCGACCAACCAATTCCAAATTGGTTCTGTAAATGGTGGACTTTATATGGTCCCTCGGTAAAAAAAATTCCAGAACTTCACAAAAATTTTATTCTGAGTGGGTGGACATCTCCCCTAAACTTATAAGTTTAGAACAAGATAATATATTCTTTGAAGGTATGTCCTTAATGTATTTTTTCATAGAATTCTCAATTCCCTGGATTATGAAGTGGTCCGTAGAGGTTAATAATACCTCTGAAGGATTTTCATGTCTACATAAAACTTTTCATACAAACTTCTGGAATAAGCTGATACAAAAAGACCCTGAAGGAAAAATTCTTGATCAAGAAATACTTGATTTAATAAATATAACAATAGACAAATACCATAATACAGATAGATCAAAACCACAGGTGGATGATCTCAGTCCATTCAAGTAAATTGCGAGGAAGCTTCATATGAATAAATGACTAATATCTAAATCAGAGGCAATAACCATATATATGGAAGAAGTAAAAAGAGATTTGATGAAAAATCTCGATATAGATATTAGGGATGATATATCCATGGTGTTAATAGGCCACACCAATGATGATGATGAATCATGCATGGCAGGAGAGGCCCAAAGTGCTAATAGCAACGAAGAGATTGACATCGATGCTCTTCTCAAAACACTCCAAGAACAAGTGGAAAAATGTTCCAGCAACACCACCTATAAGGGAAAGGGAAAGGTGTAAAAATGGCCCCACAAATTAAATAATTGAGGTACCAAGTGAAAAGACTTTAATAAAGCAGGCCAAAATGATATGTCGACCATATTTCGTAGTGAAAAGACCACGCCTGTATGTCGATCTTATCCCTTTATTATTGGCCATTATAAATTGCGTGGGACACCTTATCTTATCATTTTAGATTTCTCAACCTCCATATAAAGAGGCAAAACTTTCTTTAGTGAGGCAGGTCTTAGAAGCCCCTCTCTCTCTATCTCTCTCTCTAGTATTGTAATGTTTTCTTCTATAAATGTTTGGAGTTTAAATAATAAAAAGCCTTCAGTTTGGATGGTACATAATCTCGTGTGGTGTTCTACTGCAGGTACTATTTAATTTTAAGTTTTTCTTGATGAGCTTAGCCTAAATGATAGGCTAAACTATTTGTGTTGAAATATAACATACTAAGTTACTATAAGATATGGCGATAATGTCTATTATTGAGACAGTTTGAACAGTAATAGTAAGGTCAAGTATAAGCGATCCAGGCAGGTTCTTGAAAGGCTGTCGAAGGAATCCGTTGGATTACCCGTTAGCCAGGAGGGCGTCTAGGGCGAACCCGAATAGTAAAAGCTTTCATTAACTATTGCCAGGATTGTTTATACTTGTAAAAGCACCTTGAGTAAAACTGAACGATTCGTCGAATACATTAAGGACATACCTTCAAAGAATATATTATCTTGTTCTAAACTTATAAGTTTAGGGGAGATGTCCACCCACTCAGAATATAATTTTTTGTAAGGTTCTGGTAATTTTTTTACCGAGGGACCACATAAAGTCCACCATTTACAGAACCAATTTGGAATTGGTTGGTCGAAAACATTGGAGCATATTTTTATGAACCATGAATGCTTTTTATTAGCATTTTCATATAGTAAAGCTTTATTAAAGTTGTTCACATAATCCCAGTAATTATATTTTACTGCTATCTTTTGTTCTGGGTGGATATAATCCTTTTCCTTCAAGGGGCTCATTCCCCATTCTTCTGGAGTAAAAACTCTTTTTATAATGATATTTGAAAAGTTATAAATTTTCTTGTATTGGCTGGATAAAAATGCTGGAATTTACCAGACCTTGTTGTTGAGAGTTTCATCTCATAATGCATCTTGTATTTATAAGCAGGTGTAGTATAATAAACTGAATCCAAATACCTTGACAATAATTGTCATTGGTCATTTTTCCATCGGAAGTCACTGTGTTCTAGAAGAAGTATGAATTTTTTTTATCAGTTTGATAGAATACTTCTGCGCTCTCTTCATCTGCGAGAACTGTGGAATAAGACGGAGGAACATTATCCTTTACTTGCTTGGATTGCATAAAATTCAGAAATTCCTTATACATTGGATGGTCTGTATTAAGAAATCCTCCAGTTCTAAAAATTCTTTTAACTTGAAATCACCGATCTACGGGGGAGGTTGGATACTGGTATTGGCTACTTTCTCTTTTCCTTTAGAATTGGAACTGACTCTAGAAAGTAGTTTATCAACTATATCATGAATAGAAGTAATATCCTCTCCTAATATACTCATATAAATGTTAGCATAATTATGTTGCATAATCATAATATTAATATGATGTGTAGTAAGTAAAGCAATATTATCTTCAAATAATTTTGAAAGAGCATTAAAATGAACAATCTTATCATCCTTATTAATTTGAAAATATTGTAAAGGAGGAAAAATAGTTTTTGTAACTTCTCCATTATTCATAGTAAAATATCTTTTTATCATAGAGATATAATTAAGAACATGATTGGTCATAAACCATGGGACAAAAGCAATTAAAACATTTTTCTTTGATTTAATAAGATCAGTATAAAATTCTTCTTGAAAACCAATCTGTTATTCTTTATTAAAATTTTTAAAGAACCATTTTTTGAAAGGTTTCCATCTAGATTTCTGAAATTCTTTAGAAATCTTTTCTCTTGCCGGTGAACTCAGACTAAAATCAATTTGATTTTCAGTCATCATAAAACAATTCTATGTAGAAAATCCATCTGGAAAATTTATTTCAGACTCAGTTATATTTAAGTCCGAGCTGGGCCTGGGAATAGGTCTAGCAATATTATCTTTATCAATTTTAAGATTGTCACATCTATAATTTTCTCTAATCTGAGAAGTAGATGCTCTAGAAAGAACCTGTACAATATAATCAACAGGAGAAATATAAGAAGAGTTAGATGTAGAGATTCTAGAAGACATGCTATGATTATCAATTCTATTATTCATAGATGTAGAATCAGTAAACTTAATTTTAACAGATCCATCATTAAACTGTTCAATTTCCAAAACCTCATCATTAATATTATCTTTTGGTTGGGCTGCTCCTTCAATAACCCACTCATGTGGGAAATCAATTTCGTCCCACCGGATAGGTCTTTTGGTAGCAACCCTAGATTTACCAAAATTGGTTCTATAAGAATAGTTACATTTATAAAATCAATAATATTACACATAGAATTCAAAGTATGTAAGAGTTTATAATAAATTCTATAGCATATGCAAACAAATTCAGTTCCAGGCATATAATCATAACCATGAAGCTTCACATTAAGCATAAGAGAACTTAATGAATTCTCATTCTGTAACGAAATTTGTTAATTCAGATAAGCATTAAAATAAATTGGTCCATAAGCAAGACTAGTTTGTATTGTCCCTATAAGGGATTTCTTCCAATTTTGGTTTCTACCATCTCTTAAAGCTGCTATGAAGCTTTCTGGTAGACCACTCAAGGTGAGGGGCTTAAATGCCACCTGGACCAAGCCAATATGCATGAATTTTGTAAATGTCCCTATAAGGGGACATATCATTTTCAGATAAAAATCTAAAAGTTTGATGATCAGTATCAATAGTGATAGTTTCTTCAGTGGTATTAACCACTTGCTTGAGACCGAGTTTTTCAAAAGTTCCCATCTGGTATATAATCCTGGTAGGAATTTTAGGAATAGTCCACTTATTAAGTAGATCAAGATGTTTTGGTATATCATATTCTTCTTTTCTACTGTTTTTAACAGTAGATCTCCTCTTTATGATATTCATAATTAAACACTGTGTTGACCTATACCACCTGTAGTTACTAAAAGTCCATGGCTTTGATACCAAAATTTTGACGGATCGTTCAGTTTTACTCAAGGTGCCTTTACAAGTATAAACAATCCTGGTAATAGTTAATGAAAGCTTCTACTATCCGGGTCCGCCCTACACGCCCTCCTGGCTAACGGGTAATCCAACGGATTCCTTCAACAGCCTTTCAAGAACCTGCCTGGATCGCTTATACTTGACCTTAGTAATACTATTCAAACTGTCTCAATAATAGACATAATCACCATATCTTATAGTAACTTAGTATGTTATAGTTCAACACAAATAGTTTAGCCTATCATTTAGGCTAAGCTCATAAAGAAAAACTTAAATTACATAGTACCTAGAGTAGAACTCCACACGAGATGATGTACCAACCAAACTGAAGGCTTTTTATTATTTAAAATCAAAAGATTTATAGAAGAATATATTGCAATACTAGAGAGAGAGATAGAGAGAGAGAGGCGGTTCTAAGACCTACCTCACTAAATAAAGTTTCGCCTCTTTATATAGAGGTCGAGAAATCTAAAACGATAAGATAAGGTGGCCCACGAAATTTACAATGGCTAACAATAAAGGAATAAGACTGACAAACATGCATGGTCTTTCCACTACGAAATATGGCCGACATATCATTCTGGCCTGCTTTATTAAAGTCTTTTGACTTATTACCCTAATTATTTAACAATACTAGAGATATATATATGTATATATATGTATATGTATATGTATATATATAACACATTTTATATATTAACTTATACTACCTCCATCCACTTTTAATTGTCATGATTTTCTATTTTTAGTGTCAAACTATAACAACTTTGACTAACATTTTATAAAGTAATTTTTTCATCATATAGGTACGCAAAAAATTGTACTTTATATTACTTTTTGTATAGTTTTTGAATATCTAAATTATTTATTTAAGATATCGAATTAATGTAATCTAATTTAACTTTGAAATTTAGTCAAATTGACTTTCGAAAAGCGCAACATGACAAATAAAAGTGGACGGATGGGGTATATATATAAGGAAATATTACCTATATACACACCTTTATTTACCATAATTTCTATTATTCTCTACCTTTTCAATTTTTTTCCAAAATACCTTATTTTACTCCCAAAATTAAACTTCCAGATACCTAACCTCACGCCCGAAACCTATATTTATCCCTTCCTAATTTCACTCCATCAATCTCTCCCAATTTTTACTTTTATAATCTTATAAGTTAATTTCTTTATTACATTTGAAATTCAAAATTAGTCTCTTTCTTGTCAAAACGAATTCAACGTTAAAACATGTATCCTTCTCATCTTATCCAACTGCCTGTTCATTCTTTGTTTTCATATTTTTTTCTTCCTCAAAATGTTGATACATATGGATGATGCACAATCTTTTAATCTTGGTATTACACAATTAAACTCATCTAACATTGATTGTATTTTTTATTCCGATGTCGTTGATTGGGCTGAAAAAAATCTAAAAATTTTCACGATCCATTAGTAATAGCGAAGGTAAACATTGAGAAGTTGAAGAAGAAAGACCCTTCATCTTCTAAAGCACAGTTGGATAGAACTCCCAAAAAGAGGTGTTGAAAATTTGCTACTGCAATTTCTCGACCTCTTTACCTTCTTTTATTGATTTTTAAACTTTTAATTTCAATTAATAAAAAAAATGATATATTAATGATAAAATTCATGTTTCATATTGCAATGTATCTAATTTTCTTTTGGCATGATTCCATGGGATTTGTGATTTTCAGGATCCAGTGTGCTATTGAAGAATCATTAATAAATTTCTAAATTATTGTTAGTGTTGTTCTTGCTTAAAAGGAACTATATCCGGGTGATGTCTATTTCGTGTCAAGTATATAGTAGAAAGTGGTTTGTATATTGTTGTGATAAACGAATTTTAATGATTGTCAGGATGATCATGAGTTATGGTTATGATTATAAGGTACAATATAGTAATTTAAAAGAGTTTGAACTTGAGATACTTGTTGTATTTTTTATTTAGAGATCTGTTAATGATGAATTCCGAAAAGACTTCTTCTTGTTATTAAAATGGTACTAGTACTTAATTACTGGAAAAGTTTTACCAGTAACTATTACAAATTCACATTCATATATTGCTTGGTTAAATACAAAGAAAAATAGTACTAGAAGTTATGATAAAATATGTTCTTAAAGAAACTAATGCCATTAACACTTTGTTGACCTTAATTGAACAAATCCAATCAAATGACTTAATGTCTTTCTCCAATCAAATGGCATAATATCTTTTGGTATACATCTGAAGTTTAAGTTAGATGTACATTACTCATGATATCGTTATTTCTTGCCCCATATGCCTGGGATCGGGGTGTTCACCTACACCACATGTATTGGATCAGGGTGTTCGCCTATACCCCACTTCATTGCATTGTGATTCATATTATGTACTATGGTTTGAATTATTGTGGTAATCTGAAAACAAAACATTTGGGGCTTGATAGTTTATTAACATTATGATAACGTAAATTGAGTCGGGGTAGGTAGGCTAGGTACTAGTTCCAAGTATCTTATAATTATTCTTTATTTCGATCTAATTATGTTGTTTTTGTTCATGTGTTGCATTAAATACTCTTGTATATTATTTTGTACTGATGCCCCAAGTTTGGGGCAATGCATTCACACCTGTAGGTACTACTCAATAGGTAGATTAGGATTTTCGCTAGTTTGTTAAAGTTCAGCTTGGTTGGTAAGCTCCACATCCTCTAGAGTTACCACATTTGGGTTGTGTACATATACTATTGACGGGTAGGTCGGGGACCTGTTGATTAACGTTTCAAAGACACTTCATCCAATTCTAAGTGTCAACGATCGCTAGTCAGTATAAACTCAACTATATGAGTTGGGTTCGATCCCACAGAGAGTAGCTTTCTTTTGAATTCGATTATGAGATTTTAATAGTGACCTTGTTAGCTGAACACACAAAACTCTTTGAAATCTGTGAACCAAACTCGAAAATGTCGTCACTAATCCAAACGAACAATTGTCGGACTACCAAAAACTTCAACAATCAACAAGGGACAATCAAATAAGGAGGTAATACTTGGGGAAATGACTAACCAGCTGCCAAATTCAACTCAATAGGTGCAAATCCTTAACCAACCATGCTAATTTGTTATGGGTAGGATGAACTTTAGATAATACACTTTTCTCTCGAACAAATACCTTATTTTCACTGAGTTCTCTCGAATCTCAATGCATCCCATTAGAAGACTAGCCCACAATGTCATCAAATCTTCTCTCTCGTGCTAGATACAAAGGATGGAGCTTGGGTTTCACTTTCTCAAGGTGAAACCGTCAAGACCCACTAGCTAAGGATGCCAAGTTACTACCTTAGTTCTACACTTCTTTCTCAAGCAAGTGTAAATCCCTGAAATATATCGCAATAAACCTACAATATAGAAGCTAAACCACAATAATAACCCAGACCCACTTCAAATTAACACCGAAAGTCAATAATTACTAGCACCAATTAAGCTTAACAAAGCAATTGGTTACATTGTCAAACCCCCAAGATTGGGGTTTTAGCTAATCATTATAAAAAGATGAAATTCGATACCTACTACAAATTCCATAGCTGGGTATTTTAAAATCAAAAGTTTTCTATGAAGAATCTCTTTGCTATTACAATACCCAATTGAAAATAGTGTAAAAATTACTCAAAATCAACAACAACAGTGTTTTTTCTCTTTTCTTCGTTCCTCACAATTTCTGAATGAATCCTCTCTCTTTCAAAAATCAATTTATACTAATATGAGGTGTGGCTTTTTGGGCCATTTGGCAAGGAAAGTCGGGCTTCGCCGACCCGTTCGGCGACTCGCCTATCGTCCTCTCATCTCGCCTTCTTTCTTCACATTTTCCTCATCCAGCCACTGTAAATTTAGGTGATCCAGATCTGGATCGCCATTCCATTCCACGATGCGCCCTTTTGTCTCTTAGCTCGCCAATCTGCATTCACCTGGGTCTCCATCAGTACTATTAGGCGACATAGTTATCTTTCGCCGATAGAAGATGCAGTTTGCCGAAATTCTTCCTATTTTAGGCTCAGTGGTTTGTAAATTAAGGGAATCCTGGAACTTTTTAGCGGTCCACTGAGTTCTCTCGGCGATCATTATGTTTGTTTGTCCTCTATCTTTTTCTGCTTGTGTTGTCCTTCTTGCCTGCTAACGTCCTGGCTTTGTTACTCAACCCATGTACCTAAAAGTCAAGGATTTCACATCAGTTATTGGCACAAATTAAGCATTTGAGGACACTAAATCCATGTAAACAAAGCCCGAAATGATTCAAAATCTTGGACTCATCAACACCCCTAACTTAAACTTTTGCTTGTCCTCAATTAAATTCAAATTCAGTAGTTCAAAAGGGATGTCTCAAACAGTGCTACATAAGACTCAATCATGAATGCACACAACAAGAATCAACTTAATCATGCAAGGATCAATTGTGCACTCAAAGATTCAAATTGTGACTCACCATTATCAAAGATGCTCAAGTTCACAATACTTGCTTCAAATGCAAGCTCAAGCTCAACAAAGGTACTCAAATGCCCTACAAAAAGGATGATTCCATATTCACACACTATTATTCAACAGTTTATAGCTCCGAAATCACATACGACTCTCACACTCACAAAGATGAACACATGCATGACTCCACCCATAGATTTGCCCTTATTTTCCAATCAACATTCGTTGCAGCTCGCTCAAGATCAAAAAGGTCTTTTCAAGGCTTGTAATGGGGCTGAGTGTAAGGGTATGATCATTTAGGCTCAGTGGCTTCTATCCTCGTGAAATGTAGTCTAAACTTCACTTTTCTTCCTTTTCTTCAGCATTTTTACTCATGCTCAAAATTCACCCCATTATTCAACTTTCCGGATACCCCAGTTCTTTTGCAACTTTCAAAACTTTACTTCACAAATTTTTCATTCTATTTCTTTGTTTTTATATGGAAGGGTTCCATATTTTTCAAATTCATGGGTCAAAGGGGGACTTCTTTACACTTCTTAATTTAACTTCTCTTTTCACCACATCCCCAACTTAGGTTTTTGGCCTAAGTTGGCTATTCAAACAAACCACACTTCATGAGGATTATGGGTGAATGGATAAAGAGGGGTTACAATTGCATCAGGTTCCTTCCAAGAAAAGGATAAGGCTCAAAGGGGTTCAAATAAAGTTCACACATCTCACACGGTTGACCACAAAAGAGGTATATTGTCAAATTGTTTCACTCTTCAAAATTATTTCCTATGATCATCTCAAGAGTTTGCATCACTTAGTCAACCGGACCAACGGGGCAAATTCTAGGTGCCATCACACAAGGTTCAAAGTAAGCTCATTACACAAGGCATGTGCACCAATATCAAACGAGACTCCACACTTTGCTAGTGTGCAATGTTCATCACAAAAGACTCTATTTGATAACCATCTAATCACAACGAGATGCAAAAAGTTCACACATTATCTATGCAATTTTATTTGGTCTCATCGTAGACGCGCATTCATTTTCGTTCGATTAAGAGAACTATTTAAGTCATCGGTATTGATCATGACCGAAAAATCAAATAACTTTTCGAACGAACAAAGGTCTTACTGACCAAACACCTACCACCCCCACCAAAAACATCCAACATTGTCCTCAATGTGAATAGAGAGCAAACAATAACAACTGTAAAAGTAAACTATTGGCACTAAAATTAACAAAGTAGGGTGATAGGAAATCTTCACTAGATGCCCATTCAGTGAAGGCCTGTTGGGATCGCCGAGCGGTTTGGCGGTTAAAGTCGGGTCGCCTAATCACTTCGGCATGTCGCTGAGTGATGGATATGTCTCGCCTAATGTTTTAGTGTTGCAACCCAATATTTGATGCCAAGAAGGCGATTAACATCGAGATTGCCTAACGGATTCAGCGAACCACCGATGGAACCTTCACCTCGCAAAGTAGCCCATACCCACATATTCAACACATATTATTTGAAAACTAACACTTGGGTTGCCTCCCAAGAAGTGCCTTATTTAATGTCGTGGCACGACGTGGAAATGCTCTCAAGCATATTCCAAATACACCACTTCAATCACAGAAATTTCATGGCATTCTCCAAAGTACAACTTCAAGCGCTGCCCATTCACCTTGAAAGTAGGGCCTTCTTTACCTTCGACTTCAATGGCACCATTTGTGAACACCCGAGTTACTCTCAATGGACCTGACCGTTTGGATTTGATATTTCCCAGAAAGAGTCGTAGTCTAGAGTTATATAGTAACTTTTTGAGTGCTCTGACCATTAAGAGCACTATTCAAGTCATCGGTATTGATTATGACCAAAAAATCAAATAACTTTTCGAACGAACAAAGGTCTTACTGACCAAACACCTACCACCCCCACGAAAAGCATCCAACATTGTCCTCAATATGAATAGAGAGCAAACAATAGCAACTGTAAAAGTAAACTACTGGCACTAAAATTAACACAGTAGGGTGATAGGAAATCTTTACTAGATGCCCATTCAGTGAAGGCCTGTTGGGATCGCCAAACGGTTTGGCGATTCGCCGAACATTCAGGGGCTCGCCGAAATTTCCAGGCTGCAACTAGTCTATTATGGACAGAAGGATGGATGAGAGCGAGTACGCCAAATGGCTTCGGCACAATCGCCTAATAGATGGAATCTTCACCGATTGCTCCAAGACGCCGAGCTATCAGGACTAATGCAAAAAGGTGGTGAAAGTCGGGTCGCCCAATCACTTCGGCATGTCCCCGAGTGATGGATATGTCCCGCCTAATGTTCTAGTGTCTCAGCCCAATATTTGATGCCAAGAAGGCAATCAACATCGAGATCTCCTAACGGATTCAACGACCCGCCGATGGAACCTTCACCTCGCAAAGTCGCCCATACCTACACATTCAACACATATTATTTGAAAAACTAACACTTGGGTTGCCTCCCAAGAAGCGCCTTATTTAACATCGTGGCACGACGTGGAAATTCTCTCAAGGATATTCCAAATACACCACTTCAATCACAGAAATTTCATGGCATTCTCCAAAATACAACTTCAAGCGCTGCCCATTCACCGTGAAGGTAGGGCCTTCTTTACCTTCAACTTCAATGGAACCATTTTTGAACACCCGAGTTAATCTAAATGGACGTGACCGTTTGGATTTGAGCTTTCCCAGAAAGAGTCATAGTCTACAGTTATATAGTAACACCCAATCTACATCTCGAAACTCCCTCATAAGAATCTGAGAATCATGCCACTTCTTAATCTTTTCTTTGTAGATAGCGGAACTTTCATAAGCTAATTCATCCAATTCATTTAGCTGATCTACTCTCCCTTTTGAAGTATTTGCCCAGTCCATATTTAGAGCTTTCAATGCCCATAATGCTTTGTGTTCCAATTCAACCGATAAATGGCAATATTTTCCGAAGACTAGCTGATATGTGGACATACCAATTGGTGTTTTGTAGGCGGTGCGATACACCCACAGAGCATCATCAAGATTTTGAGACCAATCAGTCCTATGCACATTCACAATCTTGGCCAAGATACTCTTGATCTCTCGATTCGACACTTCGACTTGGCTACTCGTTTGGGGATGATACAGAGTTGCTACTTTGTGTTTCACTCCATATTTGCTCAATGCGGATGCAAAAAGCTTGTTGCAAAAATGGGATCCCCCATCACTAAAATAGCCCGAGGAGTACCAAATCTGGCAAAAATATAGCGTTTTGGGAATTGAACAACACTTCTCTATTTATTGTTCGGTAGTGTGACAACCTCTACCTATTTAGAAACATAATCTACTGCCACCAAAATGTACTTATAACCAAACAAACTCACAAATGGGCCCATGAAATCTATTTCCCAAACTTCAAATAACTCAATCTCTAAATAGGCGTGAGAGGTAACTCATGTCGTTTAGACATTTCACCTTGTTTCTAACATTGAGTGCACTTCTTAACAAACTCGTGAGCATCTTTGTAAAGGGATGGCCAGTAGTAACCACTTTGAAGAACTTTAACAGTTGTACGTACCCTACCATGATGACCCCCAACCGGTGAAGCATGATAAGCATGGAGAATTTTATTGGTTTCTTCCTCCGGAACACATCTTCTAATGATATGGTCTGCACACTCTCTGAATCAGTATGGTTCATCCCAAAAGTATTTCTTGATGTCGAACAAGAACCTCTTTTGTTGATAGAAGTTCAGTTCTTCCGGAATTAACCCACACACCACATAATTAGCAAAATCAGCATACCATGGAGTTTGTTGGAGAGTTACCATGAATACCTGTTCATTGGGAAAGGCATTATTTATGTCTACCTCCAGCTCGTCATCTTCCCTGCCTTCCAATCTTGATAAGTGGTCAGCCACCTGATTTTCACAACCTCTTCTATCTTTGACTTCAAAGTAAAATTCTTTCAACAATAGCACCCACCTTATCAATCTTGGCTTGGTATCCTTCTTTGCCATCAAATAATGTAGGGCAGCATGATCAGTGTGAAAAATCACTGTAGTGCTTAGCAAGTATGCCTGAAAATTTTCAAACGCATATACTACCGCAAGTAATTCTTGTTCTGTAACCGTGTAGTCACGTTGAGTACCGTTTAGAGTTTTCCTTGCGTAGTAAATGGAGTGAAATAGTTTGTTGCATTTTTCCCCAACATGACACCTAATGCCGTGCCACTTGCATCACACATCACTTCGCAGGGTTCTGACCAATCGGGACTAATGATAACCGGGGTGGATATCAATTTTTATTTCAAACACTTGAAAGCTACCATGCACGCATCATTAAAGTTGAACTTCACTTCCTTCTCCAAAAGTTTGCATAGAGGGTGTGTAATTTTTGAGAAGTCTTTGATGAACCTCCGGTAAAAGCCGGCATGCCCCAAGAAATTACTAATACCCTTCACCGAAATTGGTGGTGGTAGCTTCTCAATCACTTCAATCTTTGCTTTATCAACCTCCAACCCTTTTTGTGACACTTTGCGACCAAGAACTATACCTTCCCTGACCATGAAGTGGCATTTTTACCAATTTAGGACCAAATTTGTCTCCACACATCTTTGAAGAACTTGTCTCAAGTGTGCTAAACATTCTTCAAAAGTGTCACCCACAACCGAGAAGTCATCCATGAAGACTTCCATTTAATCCTCCACCATGTCAGCGAAAATAGATAGCATGCAACGTTGAAATATTGCCAGAGCATTACATAACCCGAACGACATCCGTTTAAAGGCAAAAGTTCCATATGGCCAGGTGAAGGTAGTTTTATCTTGGTCTTCCGGAGCAATGGAGATTTTATTATAACCTGAGTACCCATCCAAGAAGCACTACCATCCTCTTTCTGAAAGGTGGTCAAGCATTTGATCCATAAAGGGCATGGGAAAGTGATATTTTTCGGTCCACGAGTTCAACTTCTGAGAGTCCATGCATACTCTCCATCCGGTCACCGTTCTTATAGAAACAAGCTCTCCCTTTTCAATTGGAACTACCGTAATGCCTCCCTTTTTAGGTACACATTGGACCGGACTCACCCACTCATTATCTGCAATAGGGTAAATCACTCCCGCATCTAACCACTTTATAATCTCCTTTTTCACCACCTCTTGCATCGACGGATTCAATCTCCTTGGGTGTTCAACACTCGATTTACATTCACTATCAAGCTGGATCTTGTGAGTGCAAATGCCCGGTGGAATGCCCACAATGTCAGCGATCGTCCATCCAATGGGTTTGATGTATATTTTCAATACTTCCAGTAGCAACTTCACCTGCTACTCAAGCAAGTTGGCAGCAATAATTACAGGCAAGGTGTTATTTTCCCCAAGAATGCATATCAAAGATGGGACGGAAGCACTTTCAACTTAAGCTTCGGTGGTTCCTCCGTTGATGGCTTTTCTGGAGGACTTTCTCAATTTTTTAGATCAATGTCTAGCTTCAATGGAGTCTTTGAGTATTCCCACATGCCCGAAAAAGCAGCGACTACCTCTTTGTAACCTTGATCTTCGAACTTATCATAGTTAGCAAGCATGGCCTCAAGTGGTTTACTCATACACATCAAATGGCTCACACTAGATACCGCCTCATCAATAACATCAATAGTAGAGACCACGTGAATATCACTTTGGTGCTTTATTGACTTACAAACATTGAAGGTTACTTCATCTTCATACACCTGGAATTTCAACTCTCCACTTTCAACATCCACTAACGCTCTTTCGGTCGCTAGGAAAGGCCTTCCTAGAATAATGGGAATTTCTACATCAATCTCGCAATCAAGGATGACGAAATCAGCCGGAAAAATGAATCGGTCAACCTTTACCAAGATATCATAGAGTATTCCCACGGGGTGCTTGATAGATCGATCTGCCATCAAAAGCCTTATTGTTGTGGCCTTTGGTTCACCCAATCCATGTTGCTTATAGATTGCATATGGCATTAGGCTTATACTTGCTCCTAAATCACATAGAGTTTTGTCGAATTGAAGCATACCAATCGTGCAAGGAATGGTGAATGCTCCGGGATATTCCTTATTTTTTATCGTCTCATTAGTCATAATTGCACTACAACTATGAGAGGCTTCAATTGTTTCAAAGTCCAAGCTTCTTTTCTTGGTGACTAACTCCTTCATAAACTTGGCATAACCCGACATCTCCAACAATGCTTCCACTAGAGGGAGATTAATCGATAATGTCTTAAACACCGACAAGAATTTCTTGAACTTTTCATCTTCATTTTTCTTCTTAAGACCTTGAGGAAATGGAGGATTAACTTTGGGAAGAGGTTGCGCCACTTTTGACATTGGAGGGATTTATGGTACGTTTGTTTGTAACTCCTTGGCAATACTTTGTTGGATGGGTGCTTCATTTTCCTCAACGCCCTTGTCTACTTCGTGAGTTTGTGCTTCATCATTTTCTTTCACATCACCTACCACCACCTTTCCACTATGAGTAACCACAGCTAGCCCTCTATCACCATTTTCCCTCATCATATTTGGCTCCAATTGTGCTGAAATTAAACTCAACTGACCTTCAAGTAGCTTGATTGCATCCGCGTGAGAGTGCACTCTATTATTTAATCAAGAAAAATCGTCCTTCATTCCTTTTAACAAATCTTCCGAACCTTCAACTTTGTCAAGGATGTATGACAACAAGTCATTCTCCCGAGGATTACTTGCATTCCCTGTTGACTTTGGGCTCGCACTTGATTCAGTGTGGTCTTCGTCATGCTCATCCTCTCTTCTCCAATAACCACTTTGCTTGGCCCATTCTTGATAGTATCTTCTTTTCTCTTCCTCTTTGTGGAAGTTCCAACCTTGATTCCCACCTCGCTGTAAATAGCGTGGGTGGAAACCCTCATCATACCTCTTGGAATTTCAACCTTGATTCACCCCTGGCTTTGAATAACCCGAGAAAGAACCCTTCTCAACTCTAAACACCCCACTTGTTCCCTTGGGCTTTTTCACATTCTCTAACATATTCTCTTGAAGTAGTTCCATTTGGGCTAACTTCTTCTTGATATTTTCACCACTTTCTCTTTCCTTATCAAGTTGCTCTTGATTCATTCTAAAACAAAAAGGCAAAACTTGATCTTCTTGAGTGTACCAAGCTTGAATTATTTTCGTCATGTCATCCAGAAGAAATAAAGCCACCTCAAAAGATTGCAACATTACTCCCCCTCGAACCAATTGATCAGCCACTCTTTTATTTACCAAATCAAGACTATGGTAAAAATATTGGAGTAGCAAATCGTTTGGTAGCCCGTGAGTTGGGCATTGAAGTAGGAGTTTCTTAAATCTCAACCATGTCTCATGGATGGGTTCACCCTCCAATCGCTTAAAACCTTGAATTTTATCTCTGAGTTTCATCATCCTCGACGGAGGAAAGAACCTAGTGTATTTAATGCCATGGTGAGCTCATCCCATGATGTGATATAATTCTTTGGTAACTCAGCCAACCATTTGCTAGCCTCCCCCGTTAAAGATACTGGGAATAACCTAAGCCGGATTGACTCTTGCGACACATTCTTGAATGAAAACTGGCAACAAACATCTATAAAATTTCTCACATGCTCATGTGGATCTTCATGAATCAACCCTCCATAAGTCCTTTCATTTGGAGGAGATGAAGAGTTGTGCTCGTGACCACAAATATCGCATTTTCATCAATTAATGGTGGGAATATTGCATCCATTTCACCCGAGTGGGTTGGGTTGTACACACTATTAATATCATCGATACTATCTCGGTGACCTGCTTGGCTACCATTCATCTCTGTCTCACTCATTCTTACTTCTATTCAGCCCAAACAACACGAACACAATGCGGCCTAATCGATCCAACTACAGCAGCAGTGCCATTTTAATTAACGTTTCAAGCACACTTCATCCAATTCTAAGTGTCAACGATCGCTAGTTAGTATAAACCCAACTAAATGAGTTGGGGTCGATCCCACAGAGAGTAGCTTTCTTTTGAATTCGATTATGAGATTATGATGGTGACCTTGTCAGCTGAACACAAAAAACTCTTTGAAATCTATGAACCAAACTCAAAAACATTGCCACTAATCCAAATGAACAATTGTCGGACTAACAAACACCTAAACAGTTAACAAGGGACAATCAAATAAGGAGGTAATACTTGGGGGAATGACTAACCAATGGCCAAATTCAACTCAATAGGTGCAAATCCTTAAACAACCATGCTAATTTATAATGGGTAGGATGAACTTTAGATAAGGCACTTTTCTCTCGAACAAATACCTTGCTTTCACTGAGTTCTCTCGAACGTCAATGCATCCCATAAGAAGACCAGCCCACAATCTCATTAAATCTACTCTCTCGAGCTAGATACAAAGGATGGACTTGGGTTTCACTTTCTCAAGCTGAAACCGTCAAGACCCACTAGCTAAGGATGCCAAGTTCCTACCTTTGTTCTACACTTCTTTCTCAAGCAAGTGTAAATACCTGAAATATATCGCAATAAACCTACAATATATAAGCTAAACCACAGTAATAACCCAAATCCACTTCAAATTAACACCGAAAGTCAATAGTTACTAATACCCATTAAGCTAAACAAAGCAATTGGGTACACTGTCAAACCTCCAAGATTGGTGTTTTAGCCAATCATCATAAAAAAATGAAATTCGATACCTACTACAAATTCCATAGCTGGGTATTTGAAAATCAAAAGTTTTTTATGAAGAATCTCTTTGTTATTACAATACCCAATTGAAAATAGTGCAAAAATTACTCAAAATCAACAACATCAATGTTTTTTCTCTTTTCTTCATTCCTCACAATTTCTGAATGAATTCTCTCTCTTCCAGAAATCAATTTATACTAATCTGAGGTGTGGATTTTTGGACCATTCGTCAAGGAAAGTCGGGCTTCGCCGACCCGTTCGGCGACTCGCCTATCGTCTTCTCAACTCGCCATCTTTTTTCACATTTTCCTCGTCCAGCCACTGTAAAGTTAGGCGATCCATATCGGGATCTCCGTTCCATTCTGCGATGCACCCTTTAGTCTCTTAGCTCGCCTATCTGCATTTACCTAGGTCACCATCAGTATTGTTTGGCGACATGGTTTTCCTTCCCCGATGAAGTCGGCGATTCGCCGATAGGAGATGCAGTTTGCCAAAATTCCTCCTATTTTAGGTTTAGTGGCCTATAAATTAAGGCAATCCAAGAACTTTTTGGCGATCCACCGAGTTCTATCGGTGATCATCAGGTTTGTTTTTCCTCTCTCTCTTTTTCAGTTTGTGTTTTCCTTCTTACCTACTAACGTCCTAGCTTTGTTCCTCAAACCATGTACCTAAGATTCAAGGATTTCACATCAGTTATTGGCACAAATTAAGCATTTGAGGACACTAAATCCATGTAAACAAAGCCCTAAATGAGTCCAAATCTTGGACTCATCACCTGTCTCGATCCTTTGACTATTATCCCACTCGTAGAGGCTTGTATATTGTTGTAACACATCATGGGTTTTGTATGGACTTAACAGCCTAGCTATCAAATGTGTTTTTCTTGGTTTTAGGCCTTGTCGACATTTTGTATATATATTGTGTCTGTTTAGTTTTCTTTTGTGTAGATTATGGTTTTAAGTGACCTTGTCAGTTGCTTTATTAATCCTCTTACTTCTACATTATGAATATTTGGTGTTGTTTCTACCTTTCTGGACCTAGCTTGTCGCTAGTTATGTTATTTTATAAGGTTTTAATCGGTCCACTCAGTCAAGGGAGGCACTAGGTGCCGGTCATGCCTCTCAAAATTTGGGTGTGACAATAGAGTAAGGTATTGTGTTATTTAGATTGACATATAAATGAGACCAGACGGAGATTCTATGCAAAGATGCTTTGATAATGAAATATGATTAGTATCATTGATTATGACCTATCATATTCATGAATGATCATCACTATAGAGCATCACAAATCCCTATGTGACATTGATTTCCAAACCCTGCACCCCTAGATTGCTTATAAACTCTTGAATTCTCTGAAAGCTTAGTTTAATTATGACAATTGATAACCAAATATTTTTATTAAATTGGTGGAATCATCCACCCACTTGATTTTACTATTACAAATGAATGAGTTTACAATCCAAATTTCTTGATACAATTCTCTACAATATACCATTCGCTGTGGGATTTGACTCTGACTCTTAGTTGGATATTTTTATTGATTACGACTGTTGTCCCTTTTAATTAGTTTTTAAGGAGGACATTTGAGCGTTATCAAAACTGGCGCCGCTATCTGGGAATGGTGGTTGAGAATTCCTTTTGAAAAATTAGTTTGTAAGTTAATTTAGTTGTAGAGGATTGTTCTTTTGTGTTGTTGTTGGCTGATTTCCAGGTCTAATACAATGAGTCACGATGGTAGTGACAAGAATAGTCACTATGGTCAAAACTAAAACATGGGTGATTTTAATGATATGCATATGAGTATTGTTCAAAGGAAGGTTATGTATAACCGGAACAATACTACAATTGCTCCAACTTAAGGGAAATTTTGGGGGTCTAGCTCATGACGATCCCCATGAACACCTTAGGAATTTTGTAGAGGTATGTAGACCATTTGTGTTCAAGAACATCTCTTAAGAGTCCGTAAGGTTGAGATTATTCCCATTCTCTTCAACTGGTGGTGCTACAAGATGGTTGGCAGAATTGTCAAATGATTCTATCACTTTGTGGGAGGAGTTGAATGAAGCTTTCTAGGAAAGATTCTTTCTACTCTTGAAGATGTTTAAACTTCAAACTCACATCCACAATTTTAAGTGTATTGGAGGTGAACCTCTACATGAGACTTGACTGATGTTCAAGAAATTACTTTTGCAATGTCCAACACATTGTGTTCTGGAAAATTTGTTTTTGCAATACTTCTATTATAGACTTGATTCAGTCGATAAAGGTGTGCATGATTAGTTAGTCCAAGGAGGATTAATGAGACAACCATATGATGTGGCTAGTTTGTTGCTAGATGACATGACCAAAGTGAACCGAGCATGACACACTACAAAATACCATATTTATACTTAACAACTGAGTTTGAGCAAAGAGCAAATCGAGAAGGACAATGAACGAGATAAAAAAATTGCCAAAATAATAACCCAACTTGATTTGTTGTCTAAATATGTCATAGGAAGTGGACTTAAATTCGTGAATGCGGTTGGAACCAATAGTGGGCAGTGCCTAGATGATGCAAAGTTTGAGGCATTATACAATGAAAAAGTGCAATATTTGGGAAACCAAGTGGGGGGTTCTCACCCAAATTATTAATGACAAGGTGGGAAATAAGGCTGGAACAAAGATCGAGATAATGGTTGGAAGGATTGGCGAGGTTGAAATTAGATAGATAGGGAGGTTGACAAAGATAGATATATGCCTCTCCATGATCGTCAACGACCAAAATACCCAGTTGGGCCGGAAGGAAACCAGACTAAGAAAATGCTTACAAGGATCCTCCACAAGGTTGAGAGATCTAACAAAGTGTTGAAGGAATTGGAAAATGACTTCTCCACTGTATCTCAAATGGTGACCTCTCATTCAGTGTGTATCAAGCAGCCGGAGACTCAATTGTGACAGATCTCTACTCATCTCAATCCAAGGCAAAAGGGAACATTGACTAGTGACACCATCCCAAATTCCAAAAATGAATATTGAGGAAGTGAGAACTATGTCATACCACGACGTTAAATAAGACGCTTCTTGGGAGGAAACCTAAGTCTTTAATTTTGTTTTTATTGCTTCTAATAATGTGCGTTGTGAGTGCAGGTTGAGAATAAGTTGAAAGGTTGAAAAGGGGAACATTAGGCGATGCCAAAACCAAAACGGCGATTCATCAAAGGTGATGTGCGGATGCATTATTATCCTCCTTCTAAACTTGAACATGTCGAAAAGTGTACTGTCCATTTAGGCAATCCGAGCTCCAAACAACGATCCCCTGAAGTGCACTTTGTGGACTCTATCGGGTCCACTGAAACAACCTTCAGGTTTGGTGTTCGTTCATGCATGTTGAGTGAGCTTAAGCTATGTTGGCGATTTGCCGAAAACCTTAGGCGTGTCCGCTGAATGGGCCTGATTTAAAAGGGTCAAGGGTCTTTTCAAATTCAAAAAGAAAACTCTTTGAAATCTTTAAACCCTTTTCTCTCCCTTTTCTTGCATTGCCTTATTTGAGGGATTGTAAGTATTTAGTGTGTGAATTCTAAGTGCGTGGAGTTCATTTGCATTCAACCCAACCCATTTGCCAGTTAGTTTCGTGTTGTTCTTCGTATTAAGGTCTGTTTTTTTTGTTGAACATTTTGAGCTCTAAATTGCATTTTGTGTATGGGTTTGAAGCCATTTGATGATTATGATTGTTAGATTCATTGGGTAGCCCTACATTATGCGTATTAAATTGTTTCAGGAGTTAATTGATATGTGTTGCCGATAAATTACTAATCTTGTATGTGTTGGTTAATGTTGAAATTGAACTTGTTAACTTAGTAGTGAGTTTTTGCTTAATGTAACACCTCAGAGTTTGGAAAAGGGAGAAAATAAATATTTGGGTTGCAGGATGTGAATACAACTCCCATTTATGGACCGTAGAAGTTTTTACGAGCCATAGGTGGCAACCTAGGAATGGGGAATTTTTTTTTTTTAAAACAAGTCTCAGTACTCTTTGTATGGTTCACCAGGACGGCCTGTCATCCCATGTACGAGTCGTAAATAGGTCTCGTAGGTGACCCAGACCTGGTGAAATTTTAAAGCTTAGGGTTGATTTTTATTGTTGGCATGTATGGACTGTAGGAAGACCTATGGACCATAGGTCCAAACCATAGGAATGGATCGACAGTTATATTTAAGGGTTTTTAAAAGTTTTTTCCCTAATTGATTAATGCCTAAAATAGGTCATTTTGATCCTAATTCTAAGTCTATATAAGTCTTTTAAGCCTAAAAACTACCTATTCTGAATCATTCTTCTAAAATTCCTAAATCCCCTCCAAGATCACCTCTAAATTTCCCTCAAGAATTAAGGAAGGAGAAAGCTAAGGTTTGGTTTAAAGAGCTCCAATTCACCATTACTTGTGGGTATTGATTGCTAAGGTATGATAGTATTCACCTATGGAGTCCTTTCCTCCATAGGGTTCCTAAATTCTACAATTTTACAAGTTAGATTCTCCAATCAAGGTTAGGGTATTATTCAATCTTCATGAATTGAAGTAAATAGACATTTTCAAGTTGAATTCACATGAACTTATTTATGATCCATGATTTCTAGACTATGATCATATGATGAAGCTTATGAGCAATGAAAGATGAATTTATGAAGATATGCTTGTTTCTTTATGAAATTGAGAAAAACAATTTAAGGTTGCTTTGAGAGTAAAATATCAATGTCGGTGTTGTTGTTGTTGTGAAAGAATTTCTCACATTCTACTCAAAACATTATTGTGAAAGGGTTTTCTCACAAAAATGATTCATAAGGTTGAAGGTTTTCTCACCTAAGTTGAATCCACATTAATGACCTATTTTAAATGAACTTTAGCTTGTATTGGTTGCTTAATTGTTCCTTTCCATGGATGATGAAATGAATTATCATTAATGACTATTCTGTGAGATTTATACTTAGCACCGAGAGGATATTGAGATGGAAGCTCTCCCATTAGTTGAGATCGTATTTCTAGTAGAAATATTCATATCCTATAACTATATACCATCATAGGTTTGTCTTAGATAGACAATAGCTAGTGGATCCACTTTAGCTCAAGTTTATGATTCTTACCTTGGCAAGTAAGGACATCTCTTTTCGGTGTGGGATAGACACTGGATTCCATGTTATAACTCACATGGTCTATGCCGGTTAAAGTAAACTTCCCACAATAATGAACTAAGGTTACTTTCTAAAGTATCTCAAAAGTGTTTTATAAGATGTTTAGCTTGCATTGACCATGATTATGACTTATGATTTTTAACATGTTATTTTATGATTTAGCTTGGTCATTGCATGTCATATAAAGTCCTTTTAGCATGATTTCATAACTTTTATGCATCGCTATCATACTTGGTATATTCCACGTACTAATGCATACTTGTGCCTATATTGTATCACTAATGTGGGGTTCGATGCTCCTATTCCTGATACTTGTGCTAGTTGATTTTTTTGGGCTTTTGAAGATTGGTGAGTCCTCATGATCCGATGGCCAAGATTATTTTATTGCTTTCATGTCATTTCCATTTTCATACTTTGTATGTGATATATGGGTTACATTCCAATCACTTTCCTTATGATTTAATAGATGGCTTTGTGACTTATGTTTAGACTTCCGCTTTGTCAAACACTTTTGTATGTAATACTCTCGTTTGAACTCTTCACTTCTATTATCTTGTATGATGTATGCTAAGTGGCTTGTGTACGGCCTCTCGGGGTTCTATTCGCCATGTTATGCCTAGGGCTACTTTGGGTCATGACACTTAATTTGATGTTGGTGAAGTTTGAGTAACCTAGTGTTGATCCAATTGCATGATTTTGCCCAATGATAGACATAGTAACGACTTTCTTAAGGGAAAATCATCAATTTGAGCAATACTTTGCAAAATATGGAGGGGAGGGGGGGAGTTTGAGTTCCCATGGGTAGATAAGCATATAGGTGGGTTATAATGATATTGTGGAACAAGTTTTTGTTGTGTATGTTGGGTTTAGCTGTAAAATTTAGGCACTGAGCTGAACATCTCCTCTTCATCAAGTTTGTCTTAGCTCGCCAAGGAGGTTAGTCAAATCGTCGAGTAAGCCCCAGCTCGCCTTCTTGAGTGAATATGTAACCTTGGGTAATGTCCCATTCGACAGGCTTCTCTTAGTTTGCCGAACACACTTGGAGAATCACCAAGTGGGAGTGGACATCCCCCTTAAGGCCAATTTCTTTTCATTTTTGCACTGTCAGTTTTAGTGAACTTGTCTTAGCCTACCGAAACCAACTCGGTGAATCGCCTAGTTCAAATTGACTCCGCCATTTGTGTCTGATTCCTATGATGATTGGCACTATCTGATTTGGCGAGCTCATAGGAGCTCACCTATCCTATTAGGCTATCCGCCTTCCTGTTAGGCGATCCTGAGGGTAATATTTGAACTGTGATTCCAAATGAGTTTCATTTCAACTAAGCTTCACCTCTTCTATGTTTGAATGTGTGTGTTTTTATAGGTTATAGCTAGAACAAAAAGAAAACAATTGGTGACATCAGACACCAAGTTCGATAGAGACTTTACTCCTTGTCATCCTCATAAAATGTATAGACGTATATCTATTAATGAGCCTTCGGTGGCTCCTCGTGACCAATAAGACACTCTAGATACTCCTACTAGTGGGGGTAAGAAACCCTAGAAACACATTGCCACGAAGCAGGTGAATGTTCGCTGCAAGCTAGTATCGCCTCCTTTGAATCCTACACATACTTCTTGTGTTCTCCCGATCATAGCTCCAAGGGCCTTAAATATTCTCAAGTTAGAAGGAGAGATAACTTTATGGAGGAACATAGTGTCATGTCCCGCCACTTCACAGTTCAAATTCGGCATCTGGATAAGGGAGAAGAATCTAGAGTGGTGGGGAGGTTATAGAATACTCTAGGAGTCCCTAGATATTTTCAAGAAGACTTGATAATTCCCTAGAACTTGTAGAGAATTCTAGATTAGGACTAAAGTGTAAATATCGTAGGTACTTGTAAAGTAATTATTATTTAAACTTAGTCCCCTATGGAGTAATATAAAAAGAGGGACTCCCATTTGCAAACTCATCCAACAAAGTTGTAAGCAATCTTCCACAAAGTAATACAAAGCCTTCTTCCAAAGCTTTCCAAGTCTTTCTTGCATTCTCTTAGCGATCTTAGATTCAAAGGGCTTACTTCAGCTTACAAGATCTTGAAATATTCGAGAGTAAGTTGTCAAGTGTCGCGTAGAGCTTTATTGAGACTCTAAGTCTGTGACAACGTGGTACTAGAGAAAAGGTTTTGTCACGACCCGGGAGCACCCCCAAGTCGTAACAAGGCGTACTCGACCCCGAAGGGGTCTTATACAAACCACATAGTCATTCATTGCATTCAATAATGATAATAGTGAGGAATTAAAAACTTATTTACATCCAAACATTCAAGCTTCATTAAAACAACTTTAAAAACACACAGCGGAAGTCTAAGTCTCACATGGCCATCTTAGACACAATCAAAAAACATAAGTAGGGACACGGCCCTTTACAATTAAAAAAAGTCTATTAAGTCTATTACAAGAACCTTATCATAAAATTAGAATATAAAAGTCTTGTCCTCGACATACGAGGACATACCACAAGATGTTGGAAGAACTTCAAGTTCCAAGCTTACTATAGAACCCGCTCACTTTCCGGAACCTACACTAGTAGAAAATAGAGAAATATGGAATTAGCACAATTAAGTACTAAGTATGATGACCATGCAAAACATGCTTTAAAAAGGGACATTTTGGCTAGAAACCATGCATTATGCCACTTTTGAAATATCATGAACAATAGCATAAAAGACATACAAGACAAGCATAACATCAAGTAAGTCATAATATAACATTTAAACAATATCAACATGAAAACCTTTACCCCAAGAAACCCTTATGTTATACCTCGTGCAATGTATGGATGGCGTCCCATACCACCATCCATACTAAGGCACCACATTTAGGTCACTTAAAGTAACTTATCATTCCTTTCTTTCACCTTTGCACAATATTCATACATAAGAGGTATATCATTAATTAAGACATGACAAGGGAAAATAACTCATAATATAACCCAAGTATAGCATGCATCTCATACTAAGCATTTGAGAGCCAACATTCTTTAAGAAACCATTTAGGGCACATTTATTTCACATACATTAGGATTTAGAGAAACTCACTATGACCCTCTCCAAGCCTACTCGTGCAATGTATAGGTAGCATCCCATACTACTACCTACACTTTGTAGAACCTATCAAGAAACCATAATGAAATCTCACATGATGGGAAGTAAGCATTTAACCGACATAGACCATGAGAGCTTGTCATGGAATCCGGTGTCATGAGTCCCCACACCGAAAAGAGGTGGTCTACTTGCCTAAGGAAGACCGGTATATATAGCTTAATGGATCCACTAGCTTCCTATGCGGGCACATAGTTTATGGGATAAGGTAGACGATCATTGAAACTCATGCCTAACTGTCGGGGGAGTTTCCATCTAACCAAATCCGCTCGGTGCTTAGCCTACATTCCCATAGAATAGTTCATTACTTTGACATCATCACACATGAAAGGTCATTAATGGAAGGGTGCCATAAGCCTACCGATCCAAGGTTCATTACTTATCATTAATGGAAGGGTGCCATTAGCCTACCGATTCCAAGGTTCATTATTATCATGATTGGAAGGGTGCTACTAGCCTACCGATTCAAGGATTCCACAATCAACAATATAATCATTTAAACAGGAAAAGGATGCACAAGCTCTACCAATTCGAGATATGCAATAAATTGGAGAATCCTTCATATTCTATCATCAACATTCATGAGTGTCAAATTGAGAAAAATCCTTTCAATAATAACACATTTACTTTCATAACATGATCACATTAGCTCCATTGAATGTCCATTCATAAAATGTCATGTAACACTTAAATTTCTCATACTATGCCTTCAAGGCCATGGTCACAATACATTCCATAATTAAACACCTCCACCATAAGTGGATCAAACCAAGCAAGAACAATTTTATCCATAATATGAGATTAAGCCAACTTACCATCCTCCAAAGCCATAATAACCATTACTCAATTCCCAACAATTCTATCACCACAAGGTGATTCACCCATAATTTGCCCATAAGGCCACAATCCTCAATTCATCCATATACCAACAATTCATCATAAATAGATATACAAAACCATATAAATCAACAATACAATCCGATCTAAACACAATTTCATCAACATTAAATCATAGGCATTAAACCCACTTCATAAGCAAATTCGAGGCTTTTAATGAAAACATGGGTTCTTGAAGAAGTTTCATATAAAATCATCTTAAAATCATAAATACAACTTCAATTCACCAATATAATGACTTTGAAAACATTTTACCCATGAACCCATACCTAGAATAGAAAATAGAAGTTTTGTTTGAAGACTTTTGAAATCGTTTTTAATGGACTCCTTGAAGGAAAGATAATCAAGGATCAAGGGTCACCATACCTTTGTTAAGATTCCCCAAGAAAATTGATGAAGAAACCACCTTCAATCCAAGCCCTAGCTCCAAGTTCTTGACCTTCTTAAAATGGAGGATTGTAGAGAGAAAAGTATTTGAGAAGAGGTTAGATCTTTTTAATTCTAATTAGAGTGACTTAAAATGGAAGAATTTGGTCTAGAAGGGTTTTATTATTGCTAGGAAAGGCATATAATAAAAGGGGCTCAATTTAGGAAAAGAAATAAGGACCCACTTAAAAGTTTCCACTAAACCCGTCTAAGCTCGTCCTTGCTGACAGTGCTTCACTATTTTTGGCATAACTTTTTACTCCGAGATCTGAAAAGGGAAAACTTGGTGGCGTTGGAAAGAGGACTCAGATACCTTTAATTGGATAGGTAATGGTCCACCTAATTCATTTTGAGCTAAAAGATATGACTATTTAAAGTTGACCCTCACTCCTAACTTAAAACTAAAAACTGTTTTTAGGGGACTCTTTTGAGGGTCTCGGTTCTAAATGATTTCATGACCTAGCTTAAGGTCTTTCTAGCTTATAAAGGTGATTAATCAACTAGCTAATCAACCCCTTAAGTCCTTAAACAACACTCCAAACTCACATGTGAGGCTCTAGTTTCACTAGTTCGTTTTTAGGGTCGTTACAGGTTTGTTACTAAGGGAATGGCTAACGAAGGTGACTTTAACGCTGCTATCACCACCAACGTCTGATTGGATGGTGGAAAGAAGAGTCGTAAGGGAAAGAACCACCACAAGAGTACTGACGAAATGCTGCTCGACCCCACTCCAAGTGAGGTGCTAACATCTCACCTACAGTCAACCACTGAAGCAAGTGAAGATGAATGTGGTGAGGATCCCATTGACTTCAAAACCGGAGAGGAGTGGATTGCAAGGGTTTAGACGGAAAGGAAGGCCGTGGAGATACTAGGCCGGTCTTTGAACGAGGTCAATGGCAAGTTCAAAACTCTAGAGGACTTCACCCTTTAGGAGAACGACAACATCCATACGGAGTTGGAGGGCCGCCAGCGTGCCAAGTTTGAAATGAAAGAGGCCATCACTTCCTTGGAGTGTCGGATCATGGATGCACTAAGTTCAATTGAAGCCATGAGAACTGAGATGACAACACTCAAGAAGGGCATGGAAGCTATAGGATCTACGTCATCCGACTGAGATAGGGAAGCCAGGGTCGAGACTCCCAAGCCACATTGTTCAAAAGTATCTGCGACTCCCAAGAGGTGGAGAAATTCTTTATGGCACTTGGAGAATTACTTCAAGTGTACTCGGGTGAAGAGCGATGAAAACAATATCAACATTGTCGTGTTGTATCTTTTGGAGATGGCCATGCTATGGTAGAGGTGCAAGGAGTCCGAGATTGGGAAGGGGTTGTGCACCATCAACACTTGGGAGCAATTTCGAGAAGAATTCAAGAAAGCCTTCTTCCCTAACAACGTCATCTATGAGGTCAAACACAAGTTTAGGAAATTGAAGCAAACGGGTAGAATTCAGGCGTACGTGAAGGAGTTCACCACCCTCAAGCTTCAAATTCCCAACCTCACATACGAAGACATGTTGTTCCACTTCATGGACGAATTGCCAAATTGGGCCAAGATGGAGTTGGAGTGGTGACAAGTTAAGATCATCGATGCGACCATCACACAAGCCGAAGCTTTGACTGACTTTAATAAATATAGGAATGACAAGGCGAAGGCAAATGATGCAATGACTAGTCATGCTAACGGTAGGAGAGAACGTGGCCAAGGCAAGGAGCAGCAAGAACATCCTAAGCAGCATGACTCCTACAAGTCGAACGGTAAGCGGTTCGGGCGCCAGAGCTACACGAAGAGAAAGGCACAAACCACTAAAGGAGATGGTTGCTACATATGCGGTGGACCGCATGGTTATGCTAGGTGCCGATTAAGAACCTTGGTGCCATTCTACGTGAGCGAAAGGAGAAGGACGTAGAAGAACAAGAGCAAGATGCGAGCACGACGTAGCTAGGCATGATTGGATTATGCAGAGCTATAACCAAGCAGACGGAGAATATGAGAGATTATAGAATGCAATATGTAGACATCTCCATTAATGGAAGACCATCTCGTGCCATGGTTGTCACGACCCAGGGGTACCCCCTAGACATAACACGGCGTATTTGACCCCGAAGGGGTCGCATACAAACCCTTAGCATAATCATACACATAAAGTAATAAGAATGATGCGGAAAATTTAAAACTTTTGCAATCAAAGCTCAACTTCTTTTTCATAAACGAAAATAGAAATCTAGACTTGTCTCAATCACCATCTAGTACAATAGGGAGTACAAATAGGGTCAAAAGCCCTTTACATCAATATAGTCTCAAAAGTAGAAAATACAATAGAAACTAGGAAATGATAACATCTTGTACTCGAACTTGAGGACTCACCGACCAAAGCTTCTCTTGAAGAAGGAAGTAGAAGTACGTCTCAACGATTGGAACCTACACTCGTAGTAGATGTAGAAGAAATGGGTTAGCACATAAAGTACTAAGTATGGAAGAATGAACAAAAATCCTTGAAATATGATAAAAGGACATTTTAGTTGAAAAGTATGCATTTGTTAAGTTTGGAAACCAACATGCACTTTCAATGTAGAAGACAAGCCATAATTACATTTATACTAATAACATAGTGAAACCATTACCTTAGCAACCCCTAAGGAAACATTTGTGCAGTGTATGGTTAGTATCCCATAATACCAACCATACTAAGTACTCCTTCGAAGCTACCTTAGTCATACATATCATTTCTAAACCTCATCATACATTACTTGAACATAAGGGAAGTCATTCATGGCAACTATCCATTCAACATACATGCAAACATTCATGTCTTATCATAACATAAAGAAATCATCCCATAACATCCTACTAAGTCTACTTGTGCAATGTAAAAGTGAAGTCCCATACTCCCACTCCTACTAAGTAAAACTCACCAAGAAGTCATAGTATATTTCATTATCTTATCATAAAGGGAAGAATATCCATAACCGACATAGACCATGTGAGCGACATGGAATCTGGTGTCGTGTAACACCACACCGAAAGAAGGTGTCCTACTTGCCTAAGGTAGAACTAAATGTATAGCTTTTAGGTGGATCCACTAGCTAAATACCTATGTGGGCACATAGTTACGGGATAGGGAGATTGCTTCTAGAAACCCAGACTAATTTTTTGGCGGAGGAGCTTCCATCTCATGAGAATAATCTAGATGACCCGGCCTATTGTATTGATGAGAGGGCCTCTACCTCATTAACCATATCCACTCGGTTCTAAGCATTATTTACCAAATTATACATAATTAGTCTTTGAATTGCATTTACATGTGTAAAGGAATACTTTGCCCTTCATTCAATACAACCCATAAAATAGCTCATAGATTTAATAAAGTGAGAACTAACTTTCAACCTTAGAATCATCATTAACTTATGAGTAAGCCTTTCACATTATTGTTCATAGTGTTTTATGAGAATAACCTTTCAATCAACACAACAACATTATCATCATCCTAGACAATTCATACATAATCAAGTGTAAGGGTAAGGGAAGAATGGCCTTTCAACAATACCTCAATTTACACAATAGTCATAGGATCTTCACTTTCTAAGTGAATCATGAGTCCATAACACAACATTCATCAACATGTATAAACCTTAGCAATTTACCCCCTCAAGGGTCATAAATCATGTCTCACAATTAAACCTAGAATTACTAGACTAGGCATGAATAAAACAAGATTCAATAACTAAAACACCATAGATACAATTCATAGTATTCATCTTGCATCAATACACCCATCATAATTCATGAAATTGGGGTCATGCAGTAATTCATGGGTTCATGGGGAATTTCACAATAAAAATCATCATTAAACATCAAATCATCCATAATATAAGACAAGTAACATAATGAAATCGTTTATAGGAAGAACCCATGGCTAGAATGAAAACCCTAGTTTTATGACTTTGAAATTAAAGAGTTGAAGGGCT
Organism: Solanum tuberosum; assembly: GCF_000226075.1. NCBI lineage: Eukaryota > Viridiplantae > Streptophyta > Magnoliopsida > Solanales > Solanaceae > Solanum > Solanum tuberosum. The sequence continues at coordinate 219,795 of NW_006239297.1, read as the reverse complement.
TCATGGAGAAAAGTGTTCCATGAATCAAGTCTCTCATACCTTAATTGATGATTTCCTCAAGAAATTGGAGTGAAAAGGATGGATCTTGAACTCCTAGCTTGACCTTTTTGATGTTCTTCAATGGCGTCTAGAGAGAGAAATATCTTGGAGAGGAGAGTTGGTTGAGTTTTGAGTTTATGAGTTGTGAGGTGTTAAAAGAGTTGATTAATAGTTAAAAGTACTTAAATATATCTAAAAATAACCTAATAATAACCGTCCCCCACCCTTAATTAATTAGTAATTTACCAAACTACCCCCACTTAGGCCGAACCTAGGCAGCAACACAAGGGTGATCCACAGACCCCCATCCACGGAGCGTGGATGGGTCCACGGACCGTCCTGGCTAGTAGTGGTTTGGGTCAGAGAGGGGTAAATAGGCAACCAACTTGGGGAGACTAAGTCTCGACCCATGCCTCCCAACCATGGAGCGTGGGTCCACCCATGACTCATGGGTGTCCAATCGTGGTCACAAGCTATTTTTGACAGCTTTTGGACCTTCCCTTGGGTCCTCCTCAAGGACCCTTGGGGGTCGTGCCTTAACGTGCATATCCTAAAAAATTAGTACTAGGATAGGGAGGTTATTTTACGTCTCTTATCTTTTCGTTTAACTCATTTAGGACACTAGACTACATGTTAGGCTCTAGCTTATGTCATTAGATTTCCGGGGTGTTACATTATCTCCCTCTTGGGAACATTTGTCCCCGAATGATGATCTAAACACGAAAGTAAGTTAGAAACTCTAGACTAACAGCCCATCATGCATGAAACATCAAAATATGTAAAACTCACAAATGCACCATTCACTTTATCCACTTTTCAAAAGGAGGAAACTGCAACTCCATTTCACAACATGGCCAATGCCATACAAGGAAGTAGGAACTACATCTACCATCCCAATATGCATGAAACTCATCAATTCACATCAACATGGGAGGAACTACCTTCTCCAACTCAAGTAAGCTCAATACAACAATATGGAGCCAATAAGCCATTCATCAAAACATAACTAAGCATGTCTATCAATTCACCTCATGAAGTCAAAAATGCAATCATCATACTAAAATGTAAATCAACATGAGGAACATATAAATCATGAAAACTCAATTTATGCTTAACATGAATTCTCACAAGAACATGCACAACATAAGGAAATCATAAAGAACACTTATGGCACATATGACTTCCAAAACACTAAAACTCAAGACAACTACTTACCTCAAGTTTGGATAGGAGTAGAAGGAAAAAGATGAGGATAACAGGACTTCATATCAGCCTCAGCCTCCCATGTAGCACCCTCAACTGAGTGATTCCTCCATAGGACCTTAACGGAGGCTACTTCTTTATTTCTCAACCGGTACTTCTTCATAAGAAAGGTTCTCATCAACTCCTAAACCCTCTAAAGGAAGGATGGATATTGGATCACCAATGCACTTCCTGAGCATGGAAACATGGGACACCGGGTGAACCGAAGCCAATTCATTTGGCAAGTCTAATTCATATGCAACTTTCCCAATACGCTTCAAAATTTGATATGGGCCCACATATCGGGGACTACGCTTCGCCTTCTTACCAAACCTTATCACACCCTTAATAGGTTAGATTTTCAAGTAGACCCAATCACCAACCTCAAATTCAAGATCCCTTCTTCTAATATCGGCATATGATTTTTGCCGACTTTAGGCCATTTTCAACCTCTCTCTTGTCATGCCCCAAAATAGGGGGCGTAATTGGCACTCGATACCCTAATACATCGATTTACCCACTGAAACATACTAGCTAAACCAAACTTGTGAGGCAAAAAGATTGGGCAGCACAACCTCTAAAAAGTGAAGCCTGGACCTAGAGGTCATGACCTGTAAGAGAATAACCATACAAATAATGGTAGACAAACCAAAAAAAAAATAAAGATGTACTATCTAGCCGACGAGGCCACAACCGAAAACATACGTACTTACAAACACACATATACATTCATGCCAAGACTATTGGCTGGAGGTTGAAACATACAAAAAGAAAACTCAGAATATTGTGTCCACAATAGCCTCTATGAGTGACATAAATATTGTCGGGACAAGGCCCCGACTATACCCAAATTGTACAAGAAAAGTAAAAATCCTCTGATAGCCCCAGGATAAGATGGATCTTACCAACTCACAACTGAACCTGAATCCTAGCAGGTAAGTCTATTAGAGTCCCTGCTCGCACAAAATAAAAAGCAGCGTCCCCAGGCAAAGGGACGTCAATACGAATAAAAATGTACTGGTATGTAAAGCGAAAAGTAAAATCATAAACAGTTACTGTAAAAGGATAATAAAGATACCATCTGAAACTGAAACCCAAATAATCTCCATGGCTGACCTTTAGCCCCTACTACTTAAATATGCATGGTATGCTCGTAAAATCGTATGTCGTAAATACATATATATATATATATATATATATATAGATGCAAATGCATGACATACCCCACCAAATGCTAGCAATGGTGGTGTTTTCCGGTAGCAAACCGGCATCATATTCGCCAAGTTATGGCCATCTATGTCTCATATGTATAAATATAGGCAATAGGCCCCATACCTCCTGATTACAGCTCGGGAGTAGAATACATAGCATGTCATGTCATGGATTTATAACACCTATGAGTTACTGTTGTCATGTTGCCAATCTTGGCCCATTTGTAGTCTTGTTCTCATAACCCCATAATAACTTTCGTATAACATATAACAATCTCATGGAACTTGATATGTTCTTCCAAATAAGCTTGAAAAGTTAACTCGAATTTTAGAAGGATAACCTAACCTTGTTGATATTCATAACAAGTTTAAGTTGACTTACTTAGTTCCTAACTTGGTTCCTAGATAATTTATAAAATAAATATTTCAAAAACCAAGTGTTCTAATAGTTTACATTTAAATTATATTTGAGAGTTTTGAAGGTCGTGAGCTACTTTAAAGATTTTTTTAAATAATAACCTTAGTGGAGAAAGAGGGCTGGTCACAAGTAGTAAGGGTCTCACGTGACATTTTAATTCACATCACCCAAGGATGAATACGAATTCATATGTGCAGACAAGGAAACTGATAAAATGACATGTAGATGTGGAACACTCTATTTATCCGAACGAGTGAAATATCAAAATAACAGAATCATGAAAGTAATTCAGCTGGGATCCTAATGCCTTTCACTGAAGGTCTTTCTAGCAAGATAATAGCAAAATATCACATTCGGCGTTTTAGGAATTTCCCAGGAGTGGTGCTAAAATGAAGGACGTAGCTTCGCCTTAAAATACCTTTTCAATGAACGCTTGAATGGCCAAAGCTTCTTCACGAAAGTTGTTCCTTACGTCCTAACTTCGCAAACACTATATATACACAACTGGTACACACCTATAAACAATTCATAATTGTTCTTAAATCGGCAGATTTGCCAAATGGCCTCAACTTGACGAAATGTTCGTAGAACTTCATAAAACAATCATAAAAGATTCCGAGATGATTACCTTAGTTAACTGAGTGTAAACCTTGAAGAAACACCAATAACTACAAATTTATATCTTCACAAAGTTGCTCCAAACGCAACTAATAGAAGGGGAAAATGATTGCCACGTGTAGAGATCACGTTTCTAGGCATGGGGAAAATCTTTAATGGTAGAAATCGTCAAAAATTGACCTTCATCATGCAAGTACTCCATAGGAACCCTCTCTTAATCTTTCTTTATAGTTTGGAAGTAAAATGAAATGTTTTCATGGCTTAAAACGTTGAGTAAGCCGACATACCACATTTTTTACCCGACCCGGATTCTGCCCCGGCAGTCCTTAGTAAAACCCTCATAACTTTTTACTCTGATGTCGGTTGGATACAGAGTTTTCTGTATTTCAAACTAGACTCGTAGGCCTTCGATTTAGTGGGTGATAGGCCTTCTAACTCTTTATATATTGGGAGAAAACATCCAAGACATTTGACCCAAAGTTAAGAAAATATTATTAGAGAAACTTCGATAACTTTTGCCGACTTTAGTTTCAGTAATTTTCTTGACTTCCAAACTTAACATACGACCCTTGTGCTATTATAATACCTCATAACACACTATTCTTAGCATGTTTTACACTCATAGTCTTATCCAAGAGGTATGGGACAAGTTAAGCCTTTCAAACGGGTAAAGTTCTACCCGAGCCATTTCTTTTATCATGAACTTTGTTTGAGGGGTCCCTTTGGTCTAAAACTTAAGTTTAGTTCCTTGATATTGCCACCTACTTGCAATCTTAATCTCCAATGTACGATACAAAGTCAAATACACCTTATATAACCATGCCATACTACGCAACATATATTATACACAATTAGAGAAAAAATACGGGATCTTACATTCTCCTCCCCTATGAACATTCGCCCGCGAATGGATCTAGACAATTCCTTGGTTGTATTTTTTTTCTCACAGTACTTTATTTGCGAGTCTATATTTGTTACAGTCGCAAAACTGAAGTCAAATTCTGAAAATTTTAACTACTAAGCTTTGCATAGCTATCTCGTAAGAAGACATATAAATTTCACCTTCAAGCTACCTAAAATCTAACTAAGTCGTTGTGAAGAAATAATTACCAATAATTGAAATGTGACTCACCTTAAGGCGTAAACAGTTGGGGGTACTCCTTCCTCATTTTCTCTTCCGCTTCCCAAGTCATTTCCTTGACGTTGTTATTTTTCCATAACACTTTCACAGAAGCTACATCTTTATTTCGAAGCTTTCTTACTTGCCGATCTAAAATCGCTATTGGTACCTCTGCATAAGATAAATCCTCAGCGATACAAATATTTTCAATGGGCATAATACGTGAAGGATCTCCAATGCACTTCCGTAACATAGAAACATAAAATACAGGATGAACTGCTTCCAATTCTAAAGGCAAATCAAGCTCGTACGCCACCATTCCGATCTTCCGAATAATCTTATACGGTCCAACGTACCTAGGACTGAGCTTCCCTTTATTTCCGAATCGCATGATGCCCTTCATAGGCGATACTTTCAGGAAAACCCAATCTTCTACCTCAAACTCTAAGTTCTGTCAATGAATATTTGCATAAGACTTTTGTCGACACTGTCTTGTATGAAGCCGATCTCTAATAAGCTTAACCTTTTCAATCGCTTGTTGGACTAGATTGGGGACTAGTAAATCTGCTTCCCCGAGCTCAAACCAACCGATTAGGGACCTACACTTCCGCCCATATAGTGCTTCGTAAGGGGCCATCTGAATACTAGCTTGAAAGTTGTTATTACAAGTGAACTCGATAAGAGGTAGATGTTGATCCCAACTTTCTTTAAAATCCAACACATAAGCACGTAACATATCCTCAACCGTTTGAATAGTACGTTCTGCCTGTCCATCAGTTTGTGGATGAAAAGCGGTGCTAAGATTACCTGAGTGCCTAGACCTTTCTGAAACGATCTCCAAAAATGTGCTGTAAATTGAGCTCCTCGAACTGAGATAATAGATAATGGAACTTCGTGAAGGCGAACAATCTCCTGAATGTAAAGCCTAGCATAATCTTCAACTGAATATGTCATCCTAAATAACAAGAAATGAGCAGATTTTTGTCAGCCTATCGATAATTACCCAAATGGAATCAAACCTTCGTGGAGTGCGAGGCAAACCAGTGATGAAGTCTATATTTATCATATCCCATTTCCATAATGGAAGCTCAATATACTGGGTTAAGCCTCCACGCCTCTGATGCTCTGCTTTAACTTGTTGACAATTGGGACATTCAGCTACCATCTTCGCAATATCTTTTTTCATGCCATTCCACCAATAGATCTGTCGAATGTCCTGATATAGCTTCGTCGCTCCAGGATGAGATGCATATCTAGAATAATGGGCCTCTGAAAGAATATTAGTACGGAGCTTCCCAAATGCCGGTATACATAAGAGACCCTGGTATCTAAGGACTTCATCTCCATTTAGCTCAATTAAGGGGTGTTGCTGCTGTGAAATCTTTTCTATCAATTTCCTAAGCTCAGGATCTTCATGTTGCCACCTTTTCACTTCAGTCACAAAGGAAGATTCTTTATATTCTAAATGACAACACCTCCGCCTCCTGCATCTACCAAGCGTACTTGCAAATTAACTACCTGGCATATGTCTTTTGTAATTCCAGCCTTATCAGCTTTAACATGACTTAGACTACCCATGGACTTCCGGCTGAGCGCATCAGCAACAACATTGGCTTTGTCGAGATGATATAAAATGTCAACATCGTAGTCCTTTAATAATTCTAGCCATCTCCTTTGTCGTAGGTTCAACTCCCTCTCCTTAAGTAAATACTGAAGGCTCTGGTGATCGGTGAACACATCCATATGAACCCCATATAGATAATGTCGCCAAATTTTTAGGGCAAAGACAACTGCATCCAACTCAAGATCGTGTGTAGGATAATTCTGCTCATGCTTCTGCAACTCTCTATAGGCGTATGCAATAACCTTACCATGCTGCATAAGAACAAAACCTAGGCCAATTCTTGAGGCATCACAATAAACAACATATCCCTCATTACCATCTGGAAGAGTTAGGACAAGTGCAGTGGTAAGCCTTTTTTTTTATTTCATGACAGCTCTACTCGCATGCCTTGGTCCACCGAAATATTGTTGCCTTATGTGTTAATTTTGTCAGTGGTGCAGAAATAGAAGAGAATCCCTCCACAAACCTTTGGTAATACCCCGCCAAGCCTAAAAAGCTGCGAACCTCCGTCGGATTCAAGTGCCTCAGCCAAGTCATCACTGCTTCAATCTTTTGTCCATCAACCTTAATACCCTCACTTGTAATAACATGACCAAGAAAATCAATTAAGGTAAGACAAAAATCACATTTAGAGAATTTTGCATATAACCTGCAATCTTGGAGAGTCTGCAATACAGCTCGGAAGTGGTTTGCATGCTCTGCTTCCGACCGTGAATATATAAGAATATCATCAATAAACACAATCACAAATTCATCCAAGAATGGTTTGAAGGCCCGCTTCATAAGATCCATAAAGGCTACTGGGGCATTTGTAAGCCCGAAAGACATGACAATGAACTCAAAATGGCCATACCTCGTCCTAAATGTTAGTTTTGGGTATATCAACTTCCCTGACTAGCAACTGATGGTAACCAGACCGCAAGTCAATCTTGGAAAAGCATTTGGCACCATGTAACTAATCGAATAAGTCATCAATCCACAGAAGAGGATATTTATTCTTTATAGTGACTTTATTTAGTTGTCTATAGTCAATACACATCCGCAAGGATCCATCTTCTTTCGAACAAAGAGCACCGGGGCACCCCATGGGGAAGTACTTGGCTTGATAAAGCCTTTATCGAGCAAGTCCTTCAGTTGTTCCTTCAATTCTCTTAGTTCTGCAGGTTCCATTCTATAGGGAGAAATCGATATAGGTTGCGTATCAGGAAGCAAGTCTATAGTGAAATCAATTTCCCTTTCTGGGGGAATTCCTAGAAAATCATCAGGGAATACCATTGGAAATTCATTCACGATAGGAATTGACTGAAGAGTCATGGGCTCCTTATCAATATCATGTACATCAACCATATGGTATATACAACATTTAGCAATCAACTTTCGAACCCTAAGATATGAAATAAACTTACCCTTAGGTATGGTTGCATTACCCTTTCACTCAAGGATTGGCTCACCTGGAAAGTAAAATCGGACAATCTTTGCACGACAATCAATATTAGCGTAGCAAGTTGCCAACCAATCCATACCCATGATAAGATCAAAATCTAGCATAATCAACTCAACTAAATCAGTGGAGGTTCGATGATCATTAATTAATACCGTACAACCCCGATAGACACGACTAACTTAAATAGAATCGACAACTGCTGTAGACACCTCAACTGGTTGTGGCAACAACTCAGATTTCATGTCAATCTTACTAGCAATAAATGGAGTAATACATGGAAATGTCGAGCCAGGGTCTATCAATGCGTAAACAACTTGAGAAGATATCGTCAATATACCTGTAACAACATCAGGGGATGCCTCTGAATCCTGTCGTCCTGGGAGTGCATAAAAGCGATTCTGACCACCGCTCGAACCTGTATCTCCTTCACCCTTCCTTCTACAATGACCCTGAGTAGACTGTGGTCTTGGCCGTGGGGCACATACTGAGGGTGAAGATGTTGGTGTGGATCCTGAAGGCAGAGTTAGATCACCTCTACTCAACCTTGGGCATCGACTAATAAAATGTTATGTTTGCCCACAATGATAACATACACCTGAACCATGTCTACACTGCCTAGTGTGCGGCTTACCGCACTGTGTACAATGAGGAGTGGGATGTCTTATCTGTATGGGACGATCCTGTCGACGACCTTCAGGCTAGCCTAAGCTCTGACCTAGTCTTGACTGACTATAATGATCAAACCGCAGTCCCTGCACCTGTGGTGAGACACTACCCGCTGGCCGAGGTGGATATCGATGGAAAGGGGGCCTAAAATCACTATGTGGCTCCCTATAAGATCCCATAGTACCAGCCCTCTTACTCTGCTTCCTATCCCTGCGAGTATCACGAATCCGTTTAGAAAGGTCCTCTGTAGTCTGAGCGGAAGACTGTATGCGGGAAATATCTACATCATCTTATAGGGATGCTACCCTATAAGCTCTGATCAAATGATCAGCCAAACCAGTAACATAATGATGAACTCTGGCTCTCATGGTACGTACAATATCTGGTGCATATCTTGCCAAAGAATTAAACTTGTGGCTATAATCCCTCACAGTCATGGTTCCTTACTTCAGATTGATAAACTGGTCAAGAGGGCCTCTCGAACTTCCCGTGGCAAATAGTTGGAAAGGAAGGCCTCTGAGAAGTCCTCCCACTCTGCTAGCGGAGCATTAGGTCCTCTAGATCTCTCTCATGCCTCATACCAAAGGATGGCTACATCACGTAGCCGAAAAGAAGCCAACTCCACAGCCTCTGTGACGGAGGCATGCATCACCCTCAATACTCCATATATATGGTCTATAAAGTCTTGGGGGTCCTCAGTAAAACCAAATCCCGTAAATAACGGAGGGGCCAAATGAAGAAACTCTCGTACCTTCGAACTTTCCAACTGGTCTCTCTGAATATCTACTCCTGACTCCAGTTGTCGCTCATGAATAGAAACCATCCTAGTCAGCAACTAAACTGCCTGTCTCATCCCCTACTCCCCAGAGATCTCTGGTGGAGGAACAATAGGTACTGGAGGTCCTGTGTCCGTAGCTTCCTCAGGTACTAATGGAACTGGTGAGGCTAGGGGTACTGCATCTCCTCGGGCTTCAACAGGTACCGGGGAGGCTGGTACTAGAAGTACTGGAGATCCACCCTGTGCCTCCGAGGGAAATCTATCTCTTTGACCCGATGGGGAACGGTTAGTACTTTCCCTTGGATCCATACCTATCTCTCGATCTTCCATAGCCGGAGCGAGTGTAGCCTGTTAGATATGAAACATAAAGCACGATTTAGAATTCAAATGCTCTTATACTTTTGCACTATAGCACGATCTATCAGTTTAATGAAATGTAACCATTCCTGAATGCTCTGTAGCCTCTTGATTATAAGTATGGTACATAACACACCCATAAACAAGACTCTATTAGACATGACTTGTGGACCCCTCGGGATACGACCTTTTCTGATACCAAGTTTGTCACACCCCGAAATAAGGTTGGGGATTATTTAAAATCCAAGAAACACCCGCCTCAAGACGGTCAATGCACCACAGACTCCCGTGTGCGGATTTACCCAAGGAGTGAGCATCACGTTGGGAAAATGGCAAGGTAAGACTAACTTTAACGACGCTCCTTAAGACATCTTTGACATTATTCTCGGGCAAGAATTCTTCGAAAGGTATCATACGATGATCGATCCCTACCTCTAATGACTCATGGTCATGGAACGGGAAGGGTCATGGATGGTACCTCTATTCAAGGTGCCAAAGAAGGAAGGACATGCCTAATTGTCGGTCAAGCAGATTGTGAAGGGGCTCAAGAAAGGAGAGTCGGCATTCATAGCCACCATTGCAAGTTTGGGAGAAGACAACGGTGCTAAGGAGCCTTTACCACCGTTCATAGAGAAGGTCCTTGAAGAAAACAAGGACATGATGCTAGACGAGCTGCCAAAGACGCTACCTTCTAAACGCCACATAAATCATAAGATCGAGTTGGAGATTGGATCCAAGACAACTGCACATGCACTCTACTGCATGGCTCCACCCGAGTTAGAGGAGCTAAGGAAGCAACCGAAGGATCTCCTTGAGGCTGGTCACATTCGCCCGTCAAAAGCACCTTATGGCGCGCCAGTTTTGTTCCAAAAGAAGAAGGATGGGTCAATGTGACTATGCATCGACTACCGAGCGGTTAACAAGGTAACAATCAAGAATAAGTACTCTATCCCGCTTATTGCCAATATCTTTGATAGACTTGGACAGGCCAAGTATTTCACCAAGGTGGACCTTCAAAAGGGATACTACCAGGTTCGCATCGTGGTGGGGGATGAGAAAAAGACAGCGTGCGTGACGAGATATGGAGCCTACGAGTGGTTGGTGATTCCCTTCGGCCTAACCAACGCACCCGCCACATTTTGCATATTGATGAACAAAATCTTTCATCCTTACTTGGACCAGTTCATGGTAGTATACTTAGATGACATCATCATCTCTAGTAACACCTTAGAGGAGCATGTGGAGCATTTGAAGAAGGTTTTCCAAGTCTTAAAGGAGAACCAACTCTATGTCAAGCAAGAGAAATGTGAGTTCGCTCAACATGAGGTGAACTTCTTGGGCCATATTATAAGCCAACACGAACTGCGGATGGATGAGGCAAAGATACGGTCGATCAAAGAGTTGGAGGAGCCCATAAAGGTGATCGAGCTAAGATCATTCCTTTAACTTGCAAACTACTTCCACAGGTTCATAAGTGGCTACTCCGCTAAGGCTGATCCACTGACCGAGCTATTAAAGAAGAATAAGCCATGGATTTGGAGCGAGGAGTGCCAAACCGAGTTTGAAAGTCTCAAGGCTGCGGTGACAAAAGAGTCGGTCTTGACGCTGCCCGACTTTTAGAAGACCTTTGAGGTACATATGGATGCTTAGATTTCACCATTGGGGGACTCCTAATGAAAGATAGGCACCCAATAGAGTTCGAGAGCCACAAACTCAATGACACCGAACGACACTATACGGTGCAAGAGGAAGAGATGACGGCCATTGTACATTGCCTATGCAGGTTGAGACATTACTTACTAGGCCCCACGTACGTGATCAAAACGGACAATGTGGCCACTAGCTACTTTCATTCACAAAAGAAGATCCCTCCGAACCAAGCTAGATGGAAAGACTTTCTAGCTGAATTTGACTATGTCTTTGAGTACAAGCTAGGAAGGGGGAATGTAGTGGCTGACGAACTAAGTCGAAAGTTCAAGCTTGCTACCATCACTACCGCTCATTGTGACATTCAAGATGCTATTAAGGATGGCATACAACACGATCTGGAGGCCAAGAATCTTATGGAGTTAGCTGCCAGAGGAAAAACAAGGCACTTTTGTATGGAAGACGGTCTCTTATTCACTGTCAGTCGGAGGGTCTAAGTGCCCAAGTTTGGGTCTATCAGGTGGCGGATTATCAATGAGAGCCATGACATGCCACAGGTTGGGCATTCGGGGCAACAATGAACAAGGGCGCTGACTGAGGCAATCTATTATTGGCCACACATGTGGGATGACATAGAGTGGTATGTGCAAATATGTCTGGTGTGCCATTAAGACAAGGTGGAGCAGAGGCAACCGGTAGGGCTGCTTGATCCACCACCTATAGTAGAATGGCCATGGGAGGGTGTGACCATGGAATTCATCACTTCTTTACCCAAGTCTGACGGGTATGGAACGATAATGGTCGTGGTGGACAAATTTTCAAAGTATGCTACTTTCATGCCCGCCACAGCCGGTTGCACCGCTAAGGAGGCTTCAAGGATATTTTTCAAGAATGTGGTGAAGTATTGCGGACTGTCGAGGCATATTATTAGTGACCGAGACCTTCGTTTCACCTGGGACTTTTGGAGGGAGTTGTTTGACATACATGCCATGGATTTACACTTCTCTACTAGTTTCCACCCATAGACGGACGACCGAACTGAGTGGGTTAATGTAACGACTCGGAAAATGATAGGTTAAGCAAGAGCCTATGACTTTGCGCTGACTTTATAATGAGGTTCTATGAGGGGTTTTTTATGTAATTTCATTTTAATTGTGTTCCATCTGAAAATTTAAAATGAATATGAAGTAGCTTGAAATTGGAAGTAGTCACTTTTGGAAAAAGTTAAGAACCTGGAAATTTGGTTAAGTGTGGGAAATCAGTGAGTTTTTGGCCAACTTTGAGCAGTCATAACTCCTAGCTCAGGATGATCCAGGAGTAGTTCCAGTTATGTTTGGAAAGCCCTTGGAACGATCTTTCCAACGCCACCGAGTTGATTACATGTATGGTGGGCTATGGTCTTATATGTTAATGTTGACTTGTATTATGTCTCTTATACTTGTAAAGGAAAGGTTTTATCAAATTGATATGAAAGCATTTATTCTTTGAAAATGTCCTTTTTAGCATGTTTGTGCATGGTCTCCATACTTAGTACTTAATTGTGCTAACCCCTTTCTTTCCCTTTTTAACTAAAGTGTAGGGATTTGGAGATGGTGACATGTCATGGCTACTTGATAGGTTTCTAAGTGTTGGAGATGAAGACTTGGTGAGTCCTCATAGATTCGAGGACAATACCCTACATGTTCCTTTTGATGTATTTCTAGTATTGTTCAAGTTGTGTATGGGATTAGTCCCAAATTTTGTACTCTAAAGTATTAGATGGTTTTGAGACATCATGTATAAAGTCTAGAAAGTCTTCCACTTGCTATATTTAT
>NW_006239297.1:166921-202072 GCF_000226075.1 Solanum tuberosum | reverse complement strand
GTATTGTTTGAGTTGTGTACGGGATTAGTCCCGAATTTTGTACTCTAAAGTATTAGATGGTTTTGAGACATCATGTATAAAGTCTAGAAAGTCTTCCGCTTGCTATATTTATTTTTTTATGAAATGTTTTCTTGGTAAAGAAAGTTTTAAATTCCTTATGGTTTTTGTGTCTATGCGATGAATGAATGCTAAGAGGCTTGTATTAGACCTCTTCGAGGTCGAGTACGCCGGTTACGACTAGGGGGTGCTCCCGGGACGTGACAGTTAACACCCTATTGTAGTGCTATCTTAGGCACTATGTTAGTGCTCATCAGAAGGACTGGGCTAGACTCCTTGACATGGCACAGTTCTCTTACAATTTGCAAATGAGTGAGTCCACCGAGCGCACCCCATTCGAGTTGGCAACTGGACAACAACCCCAAACATCATATTCTTTACTGGCAGCTTTCCGGGGAAAGAGTTTGGGAGCCTACTATCTTCCCAAAGGATGAGAGGAATATCTCAACACTTCCGAGTCCTACTTGGACAAGACAGCCAAAAAGATGAAGAAATTTGATGACGGCAAGCGGCGTCCCACAAATTACCAAGTTGGAGACATGGTCTTGGTGAAATTCAACCTAGGATAGTTTGAAGAACTAAGAGGCATTCATCAAAACTTAGTATGAAAATACAAGGGCTTGTTTAAGATCATTGCTAAAGTGGTCAAGATCTCTTATAAGGTGGAGTTTCCTCCATACTTCAAGATCCATCTAGTCTTTCACGCAAGAAGGAAGATCCAAACCGGAACCAGTAAGGACGGGCACCCATAATTTTCACTACCTCAAATGACCGGGAAATCGAGCCTATCATAGAACTACCAAGCAAAGATAAAGCGAGGCCAACAAGCTAGTTCCATGTTCCTTGTGCATTGGAAGGGACAAACTCCGGAGGAGACCACATGGGAGAGATATGAAGACTTGTGGCAGTTTAAGGACCAAATATGGGAGTTCTTACAGTAGTGTGTCGCGGTCGTCGCATCAACAAGTGGGGAAGAGTGTCATGTCCCGCCACTTCACAATTCAAATTTAGCATCCAGATAAGGGAGAAGAATCTATAGGTTTGGGGATGTTACTAGAATGCTCTAGAACTCCCTAGATATTTTCAAGAAGGCTTGAGAATTCCCTAGAACTGGTAGAGAATTCTAGATTAGGACTAAAGTGTAAATATTGTTGGGACATGTAAAGTAATTATTATTTACAGTTAGGCCCCTAGGGAGTAGTATAAATAGAGGGCCTCCCATTTGCAAACTCATCCAACAAAGTTGTAAGAAATCTTCCACAAAGAAATACAAAGCTTTCTTCCAAAGCTTTCCAAGTCTTTCTTGCATTCTCTTAGCGATCTTAGTTTCAAAGGGTTACTTGAGCTTACAAGATCTTGAAAGATTAGGGAGTAAGTTTTCAAGTGTAGCACGGAGCTTTAATGAGACTCTAAGTGTAACACCTCTGTATTTGAAAGAGCTAAGAATAGAAAGAACTAACTTGGAAATATCAAAAAAAGCTGAAATTTTGCAAGTTAGACATAAGTTATGAGTTTTTGGGTCAACTTCAAACGACAATAATTATCAGTACAACATGAGTTAGGTGGCTTATAAGATATCAAATGAAAGGCCTTGGAATCCTCTTCCCAACGCTACCGAGTTTGCTAATTATCAATCTCGTATGAGGGAGATATGCATGTTTGAAGTCAGGCTGTCCATTTAAGGAAAGTTACCCGGATTTAAGCGAGGTATTTTGGTCTTTTCTTTACCCAATCAGATTAAAATGAAATTTGGTATTATTTTGGGTCAAATCTGATTTGGGTCATTTCATAAAAATCAAAATACGCTAGGGTTTTGAAAGGAGTTCAAGAGAAGGAGAAAAGAGGAGAAGATTCAAGCATTTGTCAAGTTCTTGAGGTTTTTCTTGCGGATTTCCCCGAGGATTTAATCCCTAAGAGGTATTTGAGTTCTCATAGTGTTGGGTTCCTTCACCCACACTTCAATCATGTTATTTTCAGCGAAGTTTCATTCTTGAAGTTGAAGAATTTGAATTCTTGATTGGTTTCTAGAAACTATTGTTTCCGTTCTTGAATTAGGATGGGTTTGACGAGTTCTTGATATCAAATTTAGTGAATTGAGGGTGGTTTGGAGTAGATTATCTTGTACACAAGTTGAGTATTCGATTCCAAGTGATTTGGGAAGAAACCATTTGATTCTAGGTGAATTAGAGTCGAAAAACGAGTAAGAAAATTTGCCAGAAAATTCTGGGCAAGGGCTAGTGCACCGCGCCAGGAGTGCGCTAGAAAGTGGGGTCTGTAGTTTGGCTCCTGGGGCACCACGCCACTCAATGCGCCCCAACTTTCCTTCTGTAGTTCAGGGTCTGGCGCCATGCGCCACTCAGTGCGCCAAGGTCGCTAGGTCCTCTACCCTTTCAACCTTCTTTCCGTATGAGTTCCCTCGAATCGTACCTATGTTTTCTAATTGATTTCTACACTCTAAGTTATGTCTAAACATTGATATATCATCCATAACATGAGATGATAACCCTTGAATCCATAATTCAAATTCAAGGTAGAGCTAAGAGTGAAGTCTTGAGAGTTCTTCAAGTCATTTTAAGAAAGTCTTTTTACAATCTTTTGAAATTGTCTTAAGACTTGAGCATTGAGTTTGAGGAAGAGTAAAGTTGAGTCATTTTCTTTAAAATGATATATGGGAACTAATTATTCCCAAGAGAAATGTTTTTACATTTAAGAAAAGAGGAAACATCGATTTCCAAAAGACTTTTCATGAGCAGTTCTAAGTACCATTTGTTTTAAGAGAAATATTCTTGAGTAATAATCTCAAAACACAGAAAGAGTTATGTTTTTAAAACCCATGAGCTAGTATATTTTGGGAGTAGTATTGAGCACCGATGTGGGGGAGAGTTCATACAACTCACTGCCCCATAAACCATGTAGCCAATGTGGGTAGAAAGGGTCATACTTTTAGATAATGCCTATTTCAATGTTAGCATAGACTAGTGGATCCACTTAGTTTGTAGGTTCTATACCTTGGCAAAGTATTTGACAGTTCTGGCAGTGTGGGATAGACGTTGTATTATCACACAGCTCATAGTGATTGTTGTCAATTAGAGAATCTCCCGCAGAGTTATTTTGTATCTTTATATATATATATATATATATATATATATATATATATATATATATATATATATATATACAAACCGAGATATATTGTATTTTGCAATGCATTGAGTGTTCTGTCTACTGTTTTAAAAGCTTTTCTTTATATTGCATCTACATCACTGCTATTTATTGAAATAAGTTGAGTTGAGTTGAGATAAGGTATGTGTTTCTTTAGTTCCAGTTCAAGCTTATGTCTTGTTTTAGATTACCCCTCACATGCTCGTACATTCCATATATTGATGCCATTTGGCCTACATCTTTTATGATGTAGATACAGGTAATCAGTATCAGTATCTAGCGCTTCGTTGATCCAGTAGAGTTCCAGAGTTATTTGGTGAGCCTCCTTGCTTCTGGAGGATCCCTTCATTTTGCTTTATCATTCTAGTTTCATTAAGATGTCATGGGTCTTATCCCGATGTCCATCACAGTTAGCAGAAGCTTCATAGATAGATAGACAGTAGTTCATGAGTCTTTTCAATTTTTAGTTATAAATGTTTAAAGACTTGAGTTGCCTTTTTGGCTAGTTGAATGTTTATTTCTAAAACATTCTAAGTTTACTTTTGAGACAGTTTAGTAAAGTTTACATTTGATTTCTTTTATTGATTCTTAAGGCGGAATCAGGCCAAGGGTTCGCTTGGGGACAGCAATGGTTCTCGAGTTCGCGTCAAGGGTGTACGCTCGGGGTGTGAAAAATTTGGTATTAGAGCACAGAGTTCAAGAGTCCTAGGGTGTCTATGAAGACATATTTGTAGAGTCCTAGTTATTGGTGTGAAGCGCGCCACATTTATAACTAAGAGGCTGCGACATTTAGGAACTATCTCACTTCTTCTATACTCATTTCGTGCGATAGAGTTTAACTCGATAAAGTTTCTTTCTAATTCGTGCTTGCATGCATCTTTCAGATCATGCCTCCACGAAGAGTTGTCCTAGGTCATCCTGCTAGGAGGAATGTTGAGGATCAAGGGATACCCAATGCACCAGAAGTGCAACCCCAAGGAGAGGTCATGAATGATGAGTTCCGGAAAGCTATCCAAATGTTGAGTCAAGTTGGGACAAATCAAGCTTGGCAACAGAGAGAGGTTCAACAAGATGTGGCTGATACGTCCAGGATCCGGGAGTTTTTCAAGATGAATCCTCCGAATTTCCCTGGTTCAAGTGTCACTGAGGATCCAAAAAACTTTATGGAAGAGCTACATAAGGTTTTTCAGATTACGCATGTTGCTGATGTTGAGCGAGTGGAACTAGTTGTATACCAATTGAACGGTGTCTCTAGAATCTAGTTTGATCAATGGAAGAGGGGTAGAGCCTAAGGTGCACCATTTGTGAGCTAGGTTGTGTTTGAGGAGGCCTTCTTGGGGCATTTCTTTCCCCGTGAACTGAGAGAGGCCAATGTAATGGAATTTCTCACTCTTAAAATGGAGTCTATGAGTACAACCTTAAGTACACACAACTTTCCCATTATGCCGTGGAGATGGTTGCTGACATGAGGACCAGGATGAGTCTGTTCGTTGTTGGGTTGTCTCGTCTGTCAAGTAAGGAGGGCAAGGCAACTATGCTAATAGGAGATATAGACATAACAAGACTTATGATCCATGTGCAGCAGGTTGAGGAAGATAAGCTGAGGGACAAGGAAGAGTTCTGAAATAGAAGGCAAAGACATCAGGAAATGAGTACGGGCAGCAGAAGAGTAATGCAAACCGGTTATCTTTCCAACAGAAGCAAAAGGTACCTGCTTCATCATCTGCTAGTGCACCTGCACAAAGGAGCAGAGGTGAGTTCAATAATCAAAATTCACAAAATTTCATAGCTACACCTGCACAGTCTCAAGGTAGTGGGGCACAAGGAGGGAATAGGACTCCTACATGTGCCGAGTGTGGTAGGAACCACTTAGGGGTGTGTCCTGATGGCTCCACTAGTTGCTTCAAGTGTGGTCAGAATGGTCACTTCATGAAAGAGTGCCCTAACAACAGGCAGGGCGATGGTAATGGGGGCAATAGAGCCCAATCTTCTTCAGTTGCTCCACCAAACAGAGCTGCACCTAGAGGAACTACTTCAGGGACAGGCGGAGGGGTAAACTGTCTGTATGATATCACCAGTAGCCAAGAGCAAGAGAATTCTCCATATGTTGTAAGTGGTATGATTAAAGTCTTTTTTTTTTATGTATATGTATTGCTAGATCCAGGAGCGAGTCTATATTTTGTGACTCCTTATATTTCCATGAATTTTGATATTCTTCTTGAGAAGCTTCTTGAGCCCTTCAGTATTTCTACACCTGTTAGTGAGTCTATTCTAGCTAAGAGAGTTTATCGTGGTTGTACAATTTCCGTCAATCACAAGAACCCCATGGCTGACTTAGTCGAGTTAGACATGGTAGATTTTGATGTTATTCTAGGGATGGACTGACTTCATGCCTCTTATGTCTCAGTTGATTGTAGAACTTGAGTAGTTAAGTTCCAGTTTCCAAATAAGCCAGTTATAGAGTGGAGGAATAGTTCAGTAGTGCCTAAGGGTCATTTTATTTCGTACCTTAAGGCCATAAAGTTAGTTTCCAAGGGTTGCATCTATCACTTAGTCTGATTTAATGACTCTAGTGTTGAGACACCACATATTCAGTCAGTTCCAGTAGTAAGTGAGTTTACAGAAGTCTTTCTAGATGATCTTCATGGAGTCCCTCCTAAGAGAGAAATTTATGAGGGAAATAGACTTCGGTATAGATATTCTTCTCGATAATCGTCCTATCTCTATTCCTTCATATAAAATGTCTCCAACTGAGTTGAAAGAGTTAAAAGAGTAGTTGAAATATCTTCTTGAGAAAATATTTATTCAACCAAGTGTCTCACCTTGGGGTGCTCCGGTCATATTGGTGAGGATGAAAGACGGTTCTCTTAAAATGTGTATAGATTATCGTTAGTTGAACAAAGTTACTATCAAGAATAAGTATCCTCTTTCAAGAATTGATGCTCTCTTTGATAAACTTCAGAGTGCCACTTTTTTTTCTAAGGTAGACCTTAGATTAGGCTACCATCTGTTGAGAGTAAGAGAAAGTGACATTCCTAAGAGAACTTTCAGGACCCGCTATGGTCATTATGAGTTTCTGGTTATGTCTTTTGGCCTAACTAATGCTCGTGTAGCATTCTTGGATCTTATGAACAGAGTATTCAAGCCTTATTTAGATATGTTTGTTATCATATTCATTGATGACATTCTAATCTATTAGAGGAATATGGAAGATCATGCTAGTCATCTCAGAGTAGTTCTTCAAACCCTCAAGGATAAAGAGTTGTATGCTAAATTTTCCAAGTGTGAATTTTTGCTTGAGTGAGTGGCGTTCTTAGGCCATATATTTTCCGGTGATGGGATTCGAGTTGACACTCAAAAGATAGAGGCAATGCAGAACTGGCCTAGACCCACATCTCCAACTGATGTTAAGAGTTTCTTGGGATTAGCAGGCTATTATAGAAGGTTCGTCGAGGGGTTTTCATCCGTTTCATCCTCGTTGACCAAGTTGACTCAGAAAATAATGAAGTTTCAATGTTCTGAAGCTTGTGAGAAAATCTTTTAGGAATTGGAAAGGCGGTTGACTACTGCCCTAGTATTGATCTTACCAGAAGGTACCCAAGGCTTTGTGGTATATTGTGATTTTTCCAGAGTTGGATTGGGTTGTGTATTGATGCATAATGGCAATGTTATAGATTATGCCTCCAGACAGCTTAAGATTCACAAGAGGAATTACCCAACCCATGATTTAGAGTAGGCTACTGTAGTATTTGCTTTGAAAATATGGCGTTGCTATCTATATGGTGTTCATCTAGATGTGTTCACCGATCACAAGAGCCTTAAGTATGTGTTTAGTCAGAAAGAGTTTAATCTCAGACATAGGAGGTGGTTGGAGTTACTCAACGGATTATGATATGTGTATTCTCTATCACCCAAGTAAGGCTAATGTTGTTGATGATTCCTTGAGCAGGTTGTCTATGGTAATACCTCCCATATTGAGAAGGACAAGAAAGAGTTAGCAAAACATATGTACAGACTTGCACAATTGGGAGTTCGGTTAATGGATTCCAATGAAGAAGGAGTAGTGGTCATGAATGGAGCTGAATAATCATTAGTTTCTGAAGTGAAAAAGAAACAAGATCAAGATCCTATTTTTCTTGAATTAAAGGCAAATGTTCATAAGCAGAAACTGACGGCCTTTGAACAAGAGAGAGATGGAGTGTTGAGGTATCAAGGTAGACTATGTACCAAATGTGGATGAACTTCAAGAGAGGATCATGAAGAAAGCTCATAGCTCTAGATATTTTATCCATACGGGTTCCACAATGATGTGTCGAGACTTGAGAGAAGTCTATTGGTGGAGTAGTATGAAGAGGGGCATTGCAAAGTCCATTGCTAAGTGTCTGAATTTCCAACAAGTCAAGATAGAGCACCAGAGGCCCGGTGGTATGGCTCAGAACATAGATATTCCAGAAGGGAAGTGGAAGATGATCAATATGGATTTCATTACAGGTTTACCACGGTCTCACAGGCAGCATATTTGATTTAGGTGATTGTAGATTGAATGACTAAATCAACCTATTTCTTACTGGTAAAGACTACCCATTCACCGGAGGATTATGCCAAGTTATATCTTCAAGAGGTAGTTAGAATTCATGAAGTTCCAGTGTCGATCATTTCAGATAGAGGTGCACAATTCTGGAAGTTCTTCCCGAAGGGTTTGGGTTCGATGGTGAACCTTTGTACTGCTTTTCATCCTCAAACAGATGGCCAGGAAGAGCGAACAATTTAGACTTTAGAGGATATGTTGAGGGCGTGCGTGATCGATTTCAAAGGTAATCGGGATGATCACTTACTTCTAATAGAGTTTTCTTACACTAATAGTTATCACTCTAGCATTCAAATGACTCTCTATGAGGCTTTTTATGGGAGATGATGCAGATCTCATATTGGATTGTTTGAGGTTGGTGAAGCTGGGTTTATAGGACCAGACTTAGTTCATCAATCTATGGAGAAAGTGAAGATTATTCAAGAGAGGTTGAAAACAGCACAAAGTCGTCAGAAATCCTATATGGATGTTAGGAGGAGAGACTTAAAGTTTGAAGTAGATGATTGGGTCTACTTGAAGGTTTCACCCATGAAGGGTGTTATGCGGTTTGGCGAGAAGGGGAAACTCAGTCCCCGGTATATTCGTCTTACAGGATATCTAAAAGGATTGGCAATGTAGCTTATGAGTTGGAGCTACCGTCAGAGTTAGGGGCAGTCCATTCGGTATTCCACATTTCCATGTTGAAGAAGTGTATGGGAGATCCTTCACTTATCATACCTACTGAAGATATTGGTATTAAGAATAACTTATCTTATGAGGAGATTCCCGTTCAGATTCTAGATCAACAGGTTCGCAAGTTGAGAACCAAGGAAGTAGCATCAGTCAAGGTTCTGTGGAGGAATCTACTTGTTGAGGAAGCTACTTGGGAGGCTGAGGAGGATATGAAAAAGAGATATCAACATATCTTTTGAGTCTGGATAAATCCAAATTAAGGTACTAATCCTTTCTTGGTATTTATTTTAGTTGAAATGTTGCGTTACTTTGCATATTGAGTGTTTGAGCTGGGTTTTAGATGTTACAACCCTTAGTCTACTTAGAGTAATCTCATTCAAGGAAGAATGTTCCCAAGGGGGAGATATTGTAGCACCTCGGTATTTGAAAGAGCTAAGAATAGAAAGAACTAAAATGGAAAAAAAAAGCTTAAATTTGGCAAGTTAGACATAAGTTATGAGTTTTGGGTCAACTTCAAATGACCACAACTTTCAGTATATGATAATTTAGGTGGCCCATAAAATATCAAATGAAAGGTCTTGGGATCCTCTTTCCATCGCCACCAAGTTTGCTAATTTTCGAGCTCATATGAGGGAGATATCCCCGTTTGAAGTCGGGCTGTCCATTTAAGGAAACTTACCCGGATTTAAGAGGGGTATTTTGGTCTTTTCCTTAACCAATCAGGTTAAAATGAATTTTGGTATTATTTTGGGATAAAATCTGATTTGGTTCAGTTCCATAAAAATCAAAATACGCTAGGGTTTTGAGAGGAGTTCAAGAGCAGGAGAAAAGAGGAGAAAATTCTAGCATTCATCAAGTTCTTGAGGTTTTCTTACGGATTTCCCCAAGGGTTTAATCCCTAAGAGGTATTTGAGTTCTCATAGTGTTGGGTTAGTTCACCCATACGCCAATCATGTTATTTTCAGCGAAGTTTTTTTCTTGAAGTTGAAGAATTTGAGTTCTTGATTGGTTTCTTGAAAGTATTATTTCTGTTCTTGAATTAGGATGGGTTTGATAAGTTCTTGATATAAAACTTAGTGAATTGAAGGTGGTTTGGAGTAGATTATCTTGTACATAAGTTGAGTATTCGATTCCCTATGATTTGGGAATAAACCATTTGATTCTAGGCGAATTAGGGTCGACAAAATGAGTAAGAATATTTATCGGAAAATTATGGGTTGGGGTTGGCGCACCGTGCCAGCAGTGCGCCAGATAGTGGGGTCTGTAGTTTGGCTCCTGGGGCGTTGCGCCACTCAGTGCGCCCCAATTTTCCTTCTGTAGTTCAGGGTCTGGCGCCCTGCGCCACTTAGTGCATCAGGGTCGCCAAGTCCTCTACCCTTTCGACCTTCTTTTAATATGAGTTACCTCGAATCGTACCTATGTTTTCTAATTGATTTTTAAACTCTAAGGTACATCTAAACATCGAGAGATCATCCATAACATGAGATCATAACCCTTGAATCCATAATTCAAATTCAAGGTAGCGCTAAGAGTCAAGTCTTTAGAGTTCTTCAAGAAAGTCTTTTTACAATCTTTTGAACTTGTTTTAAAACTTGAGCATTGAGTTTGAGGAAGAGTAAAGTTGAGTCATTTTCATTAAAATGATATATGGGAACTATGTATTCCCAAGAGAAATGTTTTAAATTTTAAGAAAAGAGGAAACACCGATTTCCAAAAGAGTTTTCATGAGCAGTTCTGAGTACCATCTCTTCTAAGAGAAAGATTCTTGAGTAATAATCTCAAAACACAAAAAAAATTATGTTTTTAAGACACATGAGTTAGTATATTTTGGGAGTAGTATTGAGCACCGATATGGGGAAGAGTTCATACAACTCACAACTACCATAAACCATGTAGCCAACGTGGGTAAAAAATGTCATACTTTTTAGATGATTCCTTATTGCTTCTTATCATAGACTAGTGGATCCACTTAGTTAGTAGGTTTTATACCCCAGCAAAGTATATGACAGTTTTGGTAGTGTGGGCTAGACGTTGTATCATCACATAGCTCATAGTGATGGTTGTCAATTAGACAATCTCCCACATAGTTATTTTGTATCTTTTTATATATACAAACTGAGTTGTATTGTATTTTGCAATGCATTGAGTTTTTTGTCTACTATTTTCAAAGCATTTCTTTATATTGCATATATATCACTTCTTTATATTGAAATAAGTTAAGTTGAGTTGAGACGATGTAAGTGTTTCTTCAGTTCCAGTTCAAGCTTATGTCTTGTTTTAGATTTTCCCTCACATGCTCGTACATTCCATGTACTGACGCCATTTGTCCTACATCTCTTATGATGCAGATACAGGTAATCAGGATCAGCATCCAGCGCTTCGTTGATCCAGTCGAGTTCCAAAGTTATTTGGTGAGCCTCCTTGTTTCCGGAGGATCCCTTCATTTTACTTTATCATTCTAGTTTTATTATGACGTCGTGGGCCTTATCCCAATGTCTTTCTCAGTTAGTAGAGGCTTCATAGATATATAGACAGTAGTTCATGAGTCTTTTCCATTTTTAGTTATAAATGTTTAAAGACTTGAGTTTCCTTTTTGGCTAGTGGAATGTTTATTTCTAAAACATTATAAGTTTAATTTTGAGACAATTGAGTAAAGTTTACATTTGATTTCTTTTGTTGATGTTTAAGTCTTCCGCTTAGAGTCTAGCCAGGACAAGGATTTGCTTGGGGCCAGCAATGGTTCTCGAGTGTCTGTCGCGTCCAGGGTGTAGGCTTGAGGTGTGACAATAGGCTCTCAACTGATGGATTTGTGACTGATTACCCAGCTACTTAGGAAATAATTAAGTTCCATAAATTTGAACCGTTCAAAAATTCCTGAAACCCTATGTTCCTGCTTGGGTGCGTGAATTCTACACAGCCTACACTAAGGCCATACCAAATAAGCAGAAGGGTATAATTTGGAGCCGCTCGAGAAAGTCGAAGTGTGTGGAAAAAGGTGCAATGTCATGTTAGGGCGATCAAAACTGTACTTGAGTTATCGGCAGTTCAGGCATATATGTAGTCACTCCGAATGAATCATTACATGGATTCATTGAAAGGGTTGTTGGCCTCACTTATTTCGGACTCCTCTCCTTCTTGGATGGATGATGGTACCCGGATAGAGAAGAAGGCCTTAAATATGGTAGCACGATACTGGTTTGGCTTTATCAACAATAATATTATGCCCTCGCAGAAAAGAGTCTATCATTCGCCATCCCAAGGCGGTCTTAGTGGGCACGATCATTGATCGAGAACACGCTTATGTGGGAGCTATTATTGCAAAACAGATACTGAAGTGAGCTCGACATGAGCATGCTTCCCTCCCATTCTCGGTCCTGATCACGCATATATGTGAGGACGCAGGAGTTCCCTTAGGGGGACTACAAATGTGCAGATCACCCATCCTCTTTAGGCCTTTTAGTCCATTTGCTTTCTTGATTACAAAATCAAGTATGTCATCATTTGGTTCAAATTTCGATGAACTCATTTGTGTGTTGAATCTTGGTGAGTGTGTACTAATGGAACAAGGAAATTTGGTTATTTTTTATGGTGGGTTTAAGAGGGGTGTGTGTTGGGGAGGAAGGGGAGAAGGGGGTTGTCTATAAGATGATGGAAGAAGGAGATTTGGGGGTTTTATGGTGGGTTTGAGGGGGGAGGGGGTTAGGATTTTACCTGATATTCTTACCTTATTTGAAGTTTTATTTTCTATTGAAGTAAAGTCAAAGTATCACCATAAATGCTTGTACTCTATTATATCCATAAAAAATTATCAGTAAAAATAGTACTACTATAATTTAATATTTTATTTTACTTTTAATAATATAATTTTATAGCTATAAATTATTATGACAAATTGACAATTGAGGATATTTGATGGGGACATATATCAAATGTGTATTATTTTTTGAGTAAATAAGAAAAAGCTTTAAAAAGTCATAAAAGCAGTTAAATCTATTAGAAGAAAAAAAATGCATATTCTTGAGTGCATTTCCCTATAAATTACTAAATCTTCATCATATTTGTGTTCTTTGTTTGCTAGAAAATCGATACATTAATTTATCTCTCTCCAAACGTGTTCGATAGTGTCAAATGTGATATTATTAAATTTCAACTATGCCAAATGATCAAAATTCAAGAAATGTAAAATTATACACTTATTTATACTAGTTAAATGGTCGGAAACTACATTCTACAACATATCAATACATTTTTCTAATGAGTTGAGCTAGTAAATAAATGGGGCAATGATCAGGACAAACTTTGATGGATTTGACGAATTATATTTACATGAATGAGTTTTTGTTGTTAGGGTGAATGTTGTGTAGAATTTACGTAGAATTTGATAATCAAAACTCGACATTTGATACCAATTTTCGTCATTGAGAGACTACATATAACAATCTTTGATGATTCGGGGGTTTTGTCACCCTATATTTCATACGAGTCTTAGGAGTGAAAGTAAATTCATTCTAAACTCAAAATATATTGTTAATGATGAAGATAGTTACTACCGGTCATGATCTTAGAATATGATAAGCGTCATTTAAGTAGATGTTTTTTCCATTATTTTTTATATTCAGTATCCTATTTAAAACTGAAAGCAAATACATTTCTAAACTCGAGATCTTTAATTGATGGCGGATATAATTACTAACCATCATGAGTACATATTTTTCTTGTTCTATATTCGATATCCACTTTAAAGAAAGCCCATTTCTAAAATTTTAGAGTTCATGTTTAAATTTATCATAGTGTTACATACCAACGATTAGAAGAATAAACTCACAATATTACAAAGAAAAAAATATGGGTTGAAGTTAATATAAAAAAAAAGTAGGATAAAGTGTAAAATAAGATTATTAAATGACTAGAACAAAACAAGATAACGACACAATCATACCAACTCACTGGTTATGTAAAGAGAGATTTTTTGTCGTTACATGATAACAAATTTGACAATACAACAACATTCACATAACAATTAATTTATAGATTAAAATATCAAATTTTAGCAAAATCTATGGATTCTTTACCAGAAGGCCTCTTACGGTAGAAATAATCCCAATAATCAAAATGCAAGACATGTTTGTACATTGGTTTTCCTCCATCTTTCAGAATTTGTGGAAATGGACCAATGACACTATCAAGGATAGATTCATAAATAGCGGTATGGATATTCGAGCCCTGCTCGAATCAACTGCTACACAATGCTTGATGCTCTTGTATCGATCATTGCTCATGATCTTCAACAAGTCACCCATGTTAACCCTTAAGGCGCCTTTGATTGGATTTACGTGGATCCAATTATCCCCTTTAGTCCCTTAGACATATAGGCCTCCTGTGTCGTCTTGGAAGAGAAGAGTGATGCAGGACACATCTCAGTGTCGGCGAGCCCCTATGGTGATACTTGGATTTGGGCATGGTGGATAGTAGTTTATGTTGATATTCATAGTTCCCATCAAGAGAGGTTCTAAAGATTCATCAATTTCATTGACATTGAGACCCTTCAATAACACCTCTAACAACTTTTTAGAAAGTGGTTTAGCCCACTTTTGATACTCTAAGACTTGGTTCCTATAAACCAGTGACAAAGTCAGGAATTTTGTTAAGAGCGTATGAAATTTAATGGCAACTTAATTTAGTGTCAAAGTCAAGAATTTCACTAAGAGTGTTTCCATAGTCCATCAGAAAAAACATTTTTACCCCACGAAGGTAGAAATAAGATCTGCACACATCTTATCCTCTCCACACCCTATTTGTGGAATTATACTAGATATATTATTATAAAACAGATAGAAAAAATTCCTACATATGCAATATAATTTTGATTTAAGTTATATACACCTTTATAAAATTTAGAGATAATGGTCAAAAACACGCCTGGAGTAACATATTTTTGCAAGTTTCCTATCTGACTGTCATCAACTTACTATCAAAACACATCTCAAAATTAATGAGTAAGTTGACATTAGGACGAAATTTTAAGCATAATTAACTTGTGACACAACCTTTTGTGATTGAATTGAGACACTTGGCCTAGTAAGATTCAAGGTTTGTTTTGATAAATAGCTAATTATAGTTTAGCTAGAAAATGCAAACAACTTACAGTTAAAGATATGAAACTCATGAAAAAAGTAATACAAGTATATTTTTTCTTACTCAAAAATACGTGACCTATAAATTATACATAACAGAAAACCCAAAAAGTTACCTTGTTTGAGGAGGCCAAAGATTGTTATCATTTTGTGGATTACAACCATGTTTTATACTATCCCTCCACTCCAAAACTTTTTCATTTTTCTCACCAATAGCACTCTAAAACATCAACACATATTCACCAGCACTATAGTTGTCTTTACAATACTTAACTTTTTCTTCAGCTGGCAATTCAAAGAACTTGTGTGCTGCATCTTTCAAATTTTCAAGAACTTCAATTGGGATCCCATGATTGATGATTTGGAAGCAACCCCACTTGCTTGCTGCTTCTTGAATTGATTTTTCAACATTTAGATCATCAAAATTTGATAAATCAATTGTTGGGATTGATTGTTGATTGTCAATTTGGGATTTATCTAGTCTGTGTTCTTTTGGTTGAATACATTGATTTGGGATCATTTCAAGGCTTTTGTCTACTAGGCCTTTTAGTCCATTTGCTTTCTTGATTACAAAATTAAGTATGTCATCATTTGGTTCAAATTTTAATGAAGTCATTTGTGTGTTGAATATTGATGATGTGTACTAATGAACAAGTAAATTTGTGGTTTTTTTATGGTGGGTTTGAGAGGGGTGTGTGTTTGGGAGGGAGGAGAGAAGGGACTTGTCTATGAAATGATGGAAGAAGGAGATTTGGGTTTTTTATGGTGGGTTTGAGGAGGGAGGGGTGTTAGGGTTTTACCCTAATTTTCTTACCTTATCTGAATTTTATTTTTTTATTGAAGAAAAGTCAAAGTATAACCATAAATGCTTGAGAATAATTGGCAAGGGGGACATCCCCAAAACATAATTTGAGAAATAGCCACTTAATTTATTTTTGATTTAATTTTTAGAGTTAGAGTTAGAAAAAGTGAAAAAGTGGGGTTGGATTGTGGGGTCATGGACCTTTTCATCATTTTAAGAACTTGGGGATAAAAATACAAGTATATAAAATATCATTTTCATCCCAACATTTCAACATTAAATAAAGTCATCCCTCCAAAAAATTAAATAACAATCCCAAGGAATATAAAAAAATATTTAATAATATTAGGTAAACATTTTCCGAGGAAACCTCAAAACGTTCTCAAAGAAATCTTCATCTTCCATAAACCTGCTTTATCGAAATCATCAACCTCCATAAAACTGATCATTTTCCACTAGAAAAAGGAGGCATTGAAGAAAATTCAGTGGACATGGTGGGTATTGTTATGGAGCTCAATGGTGATGAGTAAGGTATTTGTGATATTAGTTTTTTTAAAACAATTGGTTTCGAAGTGGGTTTTAAAGCAATTGGTTTTTGAAATGGTTTGTTTTTGGTGGTTGATGATTAAGACAGTTGGTTTTTGAGATAATTAGGTTTTGGTGGTTGAATATTAAGACAATTGGTTTTTGAGATAGTTGGTTTTTGAAGTGCCTTTTAAGACAATTGGTTGTTGAAATAGTTGGGTTTTGAAGTGATATTTAAGACAGTTGGATAATGTAAATGTTATTTTTGTTTTGATGGATATTATTGCCAGTTATCGACTTTAAATTGTATATATAATGCATTGTCTTACCATACGAGAAAGACTTCATTTTATTACTAGACTGTATTAATTCATGAGTAAAAGATATAAGATTGTACTACTGCATCTCTATTACACATTTTCAAAAAGTAACCACTAACAACAAACCATACAATATTATTTTTAGGTCTTTCTCTTTTTCTTCCGCCAATATCAACTTTTGTTTTAGTTGATCCCTATCTATTTCGGTGTATTTTAGCAATCCTTTAAAGTGATCCCTCTGCTCTTCGGCTTCTTTGAATAAAGTCAATAGAAAATCCCTAATTTCTTCGGAGTTTCGAAGCCTTTCTTATATTTGAAATTTGGTAACGCCTTGAAAATTTGATGTCTCGAGTCCCGGACTCAATTTTGATGGGTTGCTTGTTGATGAATTATTTTCAAGCCCCTTAAAAAAGAACATGCCCCAATTGTACAACTAAAGAATTGTCGACCTGGGTTCGTACCGATATGTGACGTCCTCAACATAGCTGAATTACCATAATGACAAACGTAAGACTTTTTTGCATTGGATGTTTGAGATGCTTGAGACATAATTAAAAGAGATTTTCAAGTAATTTATAATAGAATAAAATGGAAGAGTTCATGAATCCTTCTTTTTATTCACTAAAAAAAGCAAATGTTACCGTTGAAAAGTAGCAATTTGTACTTTGTTACTATTGTAAAACTTGGATAATTGACTATTGTCACTATTGGTCAAAATATATAGATAATTAAGACAACCGATACTTTTTCATGTGCTTGGTTTAGATTGTATACACTGATAAGCTCAAATTACACTTTCCTAAAGAAGTATAAGCGGTCGTCATCAAATAAAGAACCCAACTTGTAGGTTGGGGTCGATCCCACGAGGAATATGGTTCAGACTTAAACTTAACTCATGATTATATTCATTTAGTCAAACTATTTCCAAAACAAGTAAATAGGGGGGGGGGGGAGTTGGAAACAAATAACTGATTATTGTTTAAGTAACAAGTGAGCAAGATTCAAACTTTGAGTTATCAATAAGAGAGAGAAACTAGGGTATATGTGTTCCCCATAAGCTCGTAACGCGATAATCCTAATAATAGTAATCTGTTCCTAGTGTTTTACATGCAAAGTTGGTAAGATAGGTATCCCTAAGTAATTGGTCCTCCAAATAGGGAATTTCACCCTGCACCTTGGTCCGACTACGTGTGCATACTTTACTAACCCTTACCTTTACCTTGGATTAGACATCACATCAATGTATGGTTTACTTTTCACTGTCGCACCAATTGACATTAGACTATTAGATAGTATCCCACTAAATCACTGTTGATAATTCTTTTCTCATTAACTACCTCCTTGGTCTGGCAAGTAGCAACAAGGCGAGTTCTAACATGTACACTCGTTAAAAAGACTTCTAAGCGAAAGAATTACCAAAACATGCATAAACACTATTTTACTTAATTATTATTCATACTTTGTTAATTGCTCATGGTTCCCACAATCCTAGTTGTGGATTTAGTTACTCATGCTTGAAAGAACACAATTCATGTTTTTATAAGAAGAATTCATGAACTTACGTTTAGAGTATAAGAAACCCGAAATCTCCAATTGAATTTCAAAGCGAAAATCTCAAAAACTGAAATCTGGAAATCAAATTGCTAAAGTTTCAAGTTAATTCCCAAAGAAAATATCAAGAACTAAAAGTAAACAATAATGTCTAACCCCCAAAAAGGAGATTTAAATACCCTATTGATAGAAAAACATGTCCTAAACAAAAAGGAAACAAAATAAGGAAATAAACTTCTGGAATGCGGCTTTGATCGACGACTCGACCTACGGACCATGGGTCAACCTACGGTCCGTAGGTCCCCTCCGTTGGTCAACACTTAGAACTTTTTCAGCAGAGGTTGGAACCTTCACTCTCAGATCAGCAACGACGAACGTGCAAGACGGACCGTAGGTGGACCTACGGTCCGTGGGTCCTCTTCTGTGGCTCCACACTTGGGATTTTCATCAGGTACTGGAACTTCAACTCTCTGAACACATTCGACGGATATGCAGGATGGCCCGTAAGTCGACCTATGGTCTGTGGATCACTTCGTAGTTCCACACTTGGTCAGAATTCCCTGATGCTCCTATCTACGCCTACCCATTGACGGACCATCATAGGACCTACGGTCCGTAGGTCCCTTCGTGGGTGGCCACTTCTGCAGAATTTCAGTTGTCATCTCACTTAACCGCATCAAAGCCTATTTCCTGCAAACATAACACATAAAACATTATTTCCAATACAAAATGGCCCTAGACATACATAACTCTTAAGTGAAATGTATCAAAAATACCGTAAACTCACGGTATATCACCAACGACATCTGCACTTCCAACACTAATAAGGTATATACGGGTTGATATCATGATCCAAAAATGATCTATACTTCACCTACTAGAATATAATGCTTATATATAGACCGTAACTAGTATAATTTAAAAGGGAGAATGATTAATTGATAATAATTTATATTATTGAAATTTATTCAATTAAATAAGTTTAAACAAGTCATGTTACGGTCCACATACATTGTGGATGGAGATAAATGATGTATGAGAAAGAGTTGTCGTTATACAATCAATATAGTCAATGTAATGTGTGAGAAAGCACCACTATGAATGAGGAATAGTTGTGGTTATACAATCAACATATTCCCATATATTATTGATCACCACCCTCAATTTGTATGGAACCTTACATGATGTTTTGAAAGAGTTGTGGTTGAACAATCAACATTCTCTCAACATACTTGTGTTTTCTCACACATTACATTGAAGATGTTGATTGTATAACTACAACTCTTTCTCATACATCATTTATCTCCGTTCCCAATGTATGTGGACCCTTACATGACTTCTTTAAACTTATTTAATTGAATAAATTTTAATAATAAATTTATTATTAATTAATTATCCTCCCTTTTAAATTATACCATCTATGGTCTATATATAAGCGTCATATTCTAGTAGGTAAAGTATAGATCATTTTTGGATCATGATATCAACCCTTATATACCTTATTAGTGTTGAAGTGTAGCTGTCGTTGATACAATCTAAACCAAGCACATGAAAGAGTATCGACTGTCTTAATTATCTATATATTTTGACCAACGGTGACAATAGTCAATTATCCAAGTTTTACAATAATAACAAAGTACAAATTGCTACTTTTTCAATGTCAACGTCTGATTTTTCGACAATTCTTTAAGGTGTCATTTGGTGAAGTGTATATCTAAGTCTTACTTTTATTAGTTATATGTTTTATTAGTTATACATAGATTATTTATTATGAATTGTTTGGTTTTGGGCATTGAAAATAGCATGCATATTCACAGTATAGTGGGAAAAATGTAAAAATAAATGTTTTGGGGAAAATTACATTCTAATGCATACATTAAAATCATTGCATTACAAATACGATAAATTTCCATATATTAATTATACACACCTTAATACACAATGAGTGGAC
The DNA here is from genome assembly GCF_000226075.1 of Solanum tuberosum. Taxonomy (NCBI): domain Eukaryota; kingdom Viridiplantae; phylum Streptophyta; class Magnoliopsida; order Solanales; family Solanaceae; genus Solanum; species Solanum tuberosum. The sequence continues at coordinate 182,310 of NW_006239297.1, read as the reverse complement.
TCAATAATAAATATTAATAGACAGTGTACAAAATGTATGTCATGTTTTGATTGATCTATATTAGATCATAAGTAAATTCGATAATAATTGACATTAAATTGATCAAAATGTTAGGGTCATAAATAAACAGCAGCTTCACATCCAGTAGCTTAATTACAGAAACAAAGTTAGTCAAATCTATCTAAGATTTGTTGTTGTTCATACATGTGGTTCTCTTGTGTCCAGATCTCTTACAAATTGAACATTTGTTCCTCCTCTTGCTTTTGAAATTCTCACCAACACCCTTGACACATTTTTTTTTCTTCCTTCCAAGCTTGATAACGATAAGGGGTGGAAGAATATTCACGCTTAGCAATTCTTCTGGCACACCATTCCGACTCTATAAGGACAACATTAATAGATTCAAAGTATGCAAAAACGTATGTTTCAGCTTTATATAAAGGCGAAGAATATTCATAGATACTCATACCATACTCATCGACATGCTTCAATCCCAAAGCAGCCATTGCGTGAGCGCACGGTATCTTGACCAAGTCATATTCCCTACAAGAACATGACTTTTCCAGTAGCTTAACAGTGGAAGTAGAACCTACGCCGAACACGGTGAATTGATTACCTACCCCAGTGTCGCGACCCAGGGGTACCCCCCACCTTTTAACAAGGCACATAGAACCCCAAAAGGCTCCATCTAAGCCACTTAGCATATCATAACATAAAAATAGAACAATAAAGAGTAAAAATGCATTCCAAGTCCAAAATTTTCATAAAGGAAAGCGAAAGTCTACACTTGTCTCAACATAGCCATCTATTACAATATTCGAACTGAGAAAGGGACACAGCTCATACAACACAGTCCAAAAAGGAAATAATAGAAAAGAACTACAATGAGATAACATCCGTCCTCGAATCATGAGGACTCACCAACAAGCTAGGAGAATAAGCAAATTCAAGCTTTAGCCACAACGATTTTCACCTTGAGAACTGGACCCTACACTTGGGGAAAATGTAGGAAAAGTAGGTGTTAGTAAAAAAAAATGCACTAAATATGATAGCCATGCATAAAAATATTTAAAACATGCTAAAAGGGACATTTCATTTGAATGCATGCAATTTACTAAGTTAAAACATCATTTTGAAGATAGTGGAGAAGCATAAGTCATAAGCATAGTCAATACATTGATCATCATATCATAAGAGAAATACTTCATAAATACCCTCAAAGCATACTTGTTTAATGCATGAATAAGGCTCCATAAATCTCACACATACTAAGTAAAACTTCTTGAGTAAAAATAGTTCAAAATTCATATTAGTGTTCATATTGTTGTTGTGGGAATAAGCCTTAACCGACATAGACCATGTGAGCTTAACATGGAATCCGGTGTTACCCACACCAAAAAGAGTTGTCCTACTTGCCTAAGGTAGAACCATACTCTTAGCTTATGAGGATCTACTAGCTAAATAACCTATGGGAACACATATTTTATGGGATAAGGACATTGCTATTAGAAACCCGAACTCAACTAAGGTAGAAGGTTTCCATCTCATGAGACATTCTTTGGGAACCCGGACCCAACTAGCGTAAAAGCTTCCATCTCATATTCAATATCCACTCGGTGCTAAACATTACTTCCCATGGATTACATATTAAGTCTTGACTTAAGTTCATATTCATGGAAGAATGTCTTGATATTCAATCCAACATAATTCATAAGATAGCTCATAGATCATGCGTGAGAATAACCTTTCACCGTCCATGTCTTCATACAGATTTAATAGGTGAGAAATCCTTTCAACCTTAGAATCATCATATTGTGAGAAAACCTTTCACATCATATCATATACATACATAATTGTGTACATGAGAATAGCCTTTCAACAACACAACAATTAGATCATAATCATAATCATAGACACTTCACTCTCAAAGTGTTCTTAAAGCATATACTAAACTTCATAATTCATGCATAAAATCATAATTTTCCCTTTCAAGGATCAAAGATCATATCAAATAAACACATATATAATTCACTAAATTAGAAATGGATATTAACATAATTCAAGTAACTTAACTACTACAAGCATAATCTCATAATATCCTTCATTCATCAACACACCCACATCACAAGGTCATAATTGGGGAAATAAGGGGATTTCATGGGTTCTTCCAGATTTCAACATAAAAATCATAATAAATCATCAATTCAATCATAATATAAAGTAATTCAATCATTAAAATAATTTTTGAAAGGAACCCATGTCTTCGGAATCAAACCCTAGCTTTTAAGGATTTCTATCTTTGAAATTAGGATTTTGAAGGGGCTCCATAGATGAATTCTATCCATGGATGAAGAGCTACCATACCTTAGCAATGTAATCCAAAGAATTTGAGAAGAAAATCTTGCTCCTTGAACCCTAGCTCCAACTTCCTTCTTCTTCTTCCTTGAAGTTCTGGAGAGAGAATATTTGAGTGGGAATTGGGTTCTTTTTGGTGATTTAGAAATAATGACTTGGATGACTTAATTTAGTGGTATAAAATCCTTATATAGGTGATCTAATTTAGGCTAAGACTACATCACTTAATATTAAATAAAATTGGAAAACCCCAAAGTACCCCTCAACTAACTCCCAAAAACTGTTTCCAGGCCACCACCCACGACCTCATTGACGGACCATGGTTGGACCCACGGCCAATGCTGGTGAAGTGTGGGTTGGGGTTCAAAGACTTGGTTTTAGGATTTTGACCCACGGCCCCTCACCCACGAGCGTGGTCTGACCCACGAGGTGTGGGTCCCCTCCATTGGTCACTGCCCAAGCAGTTTCTAGGGGTCCTCCTCAAGGACCTATGGCTGGTCCTTGGGGGTCTTACCTTGACGTTCTAACACAAAACCCTTTATTTTTAAGTACGGGAAGTTATATTCATGACTCTAACCCTCACATTAAGCTCTAGTTTAGCCTATTAATTTCCGGAGTGTTACAATATCTCCCCCTTGGGAACATTCGTCCTTGAATGATGATCTAGACACCTTACGAAAGTAAAGACTCAAGACTAGCAGCCCATCAAGCATGAAACATCAAAATAATGCACAATTCAAAGAAGGAAACATCAACTCCAACTCAAACATAAACAATGCATCACAAGGAAGTAGGAACTACATCTAACAAACCCATTATGCATGAAAACTCAACATTTCTCATATCCATAGGAGGAACTACCTTCTCCAAACTAAAAGCATGTTCAACAAAATCTCAAAGAGCATTTATGCAATATACTTTCAAAAAGCACAACTAAAGCATATTCAACAAGTCATCTCATGAAGTCAAATAGGAAACTCATACTCAATGCACAACAACATAAGGAAAATCAATCATGAAAACTCATTTTCTTACTAAACATGAATTTCTCAAGAACATGCATAACATAAGGAAATCATGGAAAAACACATATAACACACATGACTCCCAAAACAAGAAAATTCAAGAAAGATATTACCTCAGGCTTGAATAGGAGTAAAAGGAAAGAAATGAGGATATTGGGACTTCATATCGGCCTCGGCCTCCCAAGTAGAACCCTCAACTAAATGATTCCTCCACAAAACCTTCACGGAAGCTATTTCCTTGTTTCTCAATCTGTTGACTTGCCGGTCTAGGATCTCTACCGGAACCTCATTATATGAAAGACTTTTGTCAACTCCCAACCCTTATAGGGTAATAATGGATGTCGGATCTTCAATACACATCTTAAGCATAGAAACATGAAATATCGGGTGAACCGGAGCCAACTCATTTGACAAATCCAACTCATAAGCAACCTTCCTAATATGTTTTAAAATTTGGTATGGGCCTACATACCGGGGACTAAGTTTCCCTTTCTTACCAAATCTCATCACACCCTTCATGGGTGAGAATTTCAAATAGACCCAATCATTAACTTCAAATTCTAGATCCCTTCTTCTCACATTAGCATAAGACTTTTGCCTACTTTGAGTCGTTCTCAACCTCTCTCTAATAAGCCGAACTTTATCAATGGCTTCATAAACTAGCTCGGGACCTATCAAAGCAACTTCAACCACCTCAAACCAACCAATCGGAGACCTACATCTCCTACCATACAAGGCTTCAAGGGAGCCATATCGATACTTGAGTGATAGCTATTATTGTAGGCAAACTCTATTAATATAAAGTGGTCATCCCAATTACCCTTCAAGTCTATAACACATGCCCTTAACATATCTTTCAATGTTTGGATGGTAGGCTTCGCTTGCCCATCGGTTTGGGGATAAAAAGTCATGCTAAGCTTAACCTTAGTACCAAGCCCTTTTTTGAACTGACTTCCAAAAGTGAGAAGTAAATTAAGTACCACGATCAAATATAATAGATAGAGGAACTCTATGCAATTTCACCATTTTCCTTATATACAACTTAGCATAGTCTTCCGCCAAAAAAGAAATCTTGACGGGAATAAAGTGAGTTGATATTTTCATCCGATCTATAATGACCCAAATAGAATCATGTTTCCTTCGGTTGCAGGGCAAACCCAGAATAAAATCCATATTTACATCTTCTCACTTCCAAGTGGGAATACTTATATCTTGGGATAAGCCTCCCGGCCTTTGATGCTCAACCTTAACTAGTTGACAATTAGTACATTTGGCTACAAATCCCGCAATATCTTTCTTCATCCCATTCCACCAGTATACTTCATGTAGGTCATGGTACATCTTGGTGGCTCCCGAATGAATAGAATACCGAGAATTATGAGCTTCCTCTAAAATTTGTTCTCTCAAACCATCAACATTCAGAACACATAACTGACCTTGGTACCTAAGCACCCCATCTCTCCCTTGGGAGAAAGCCTCAACGAACTTCTTCAGTACCAACTCTTTCAACTCAAATAGTATAAGATCAAGATCTTTCTTAGACTTCACATCTATCACAAAGGACGATTCGGAACCATAATGGACCATTACACCACCCTTAGTGGAATCCACTAGTTAATACCTGGTCGGGCCAACCTATGCACATCACAAACCAATTCTTTCTTTTCATCCTCTACATGAGCCACACTACCCATAGACAATATACTAAGTACATTTGTTACCACATTAGCTTTGTCGAGGTGATAAAGGACACTCATACCATAATCTTTCAAGAGTTCTAGCCACCTTCTTTGGAGAAGATTCAAGTCCTTTTAACTAAACACATATTGAAGACTCTTGTGATCGGTGATGACATCCACATGGACCCATACAAATAATGCCTCCATATTTTTAAGTCAAACACACCCGCCACTAACTCAAGATCATGGATCACAATACACCACAAAACCATATGTACCTTCTGGTAAGGTCAACACCGAAGCGGAAGTAAGTCTATCTTTCAAATCTTGGAAACTTTTCTCATAAGCTTCCGACCACACTGTTGGTCCTTAAGAACTCACAACACAATTCTCAAATGGTCCACATGTTCATTCTCACTCCTTGAATAGATCAAAATATCATCGATAAACACTTTCACAAACATGTCTAGGTATTTCCTAAACACTCTATTCATCAAGTCCATAAACTACGCCGGAGCATTAGTCAAACCAAACGACATCACTAGGAATTCATAATGACCATATCGAGTTCAGAAAGTCATCTTGGGAATATCAACTCCTCTCACCCTCAATTGGTGATAACCCGAACGAAGATCAATCTTAGAGAAATAACTAGCCCCTTGAAGTTGGTCAAACAAGTCATCAATTCTTGGGAGAGGATATTTGTTCTTGATGGTCACTTTATTCAATTAACGATAATCAATGCATATTCTAAGAGACCCATCTTTCTTTCTAACAAACAACACGGGAGCACCCCATGGAGAGATACTCGGTCGGATAAAACCCTTGTATAGAAAATCCTTCAACTATTCTTTCAATTCTTTTAACCACGTCGGAGCCATTCTATAAGGAGGAATATAGATAGGTTACGCATTCGGAAGAAGGTCAATACCAAAATCTATTTCCTTCTTGGGAGGAATACTGAAAAAATCATCGGGGAAAACTTCTGGGAACTCACTAACCACTGGAACCGACTCAAGAGAAGGGGTTTTGGAATTTACATCCCTCACCCTAACAACATGGTAAAAGCAATTTTTTTGAGATCATGTTTCTAGATTTAAGGTAGGACACAAATTGACCTCTAGGCATAGAATTTCCCCATTCCACTCTAAGATAGGCTCATTTGGAAATTAGAATCTAACCACCCGAGTTTTACAATCAATAGAGGCATAACATGCACGCAACCAATACATACCAAGAATCACATAAAAGTCTAACATGTCAAGCTCTACCAAGTCAACAAGAGTAACTCTATGGGACAAGGAAATGGTACATATTATATAAACCCTCTTAGCCACCACAGAATCACCAACTGGGGTAGAGACCGAAAAAGGTTCTAATAACAATTTGGGGAGAATATCAAACTTCATGGCCACATAAGGTGTCACAAAGGACAAAGTAGCATTGGGATCTAACAAGGCATATACATCAATAAGAAAGACTTTTAACATATCGGTCACCACATCCGGGGAGCTCTCTTGGTCACCTCGGGATTGAAGAGCATAAAAGCGGTTTTGCTTTGGGACATTGGAGTTTGAACCACTTGGAGAATCTTACTTATCTTCGCTCCCTTTAACCTTGAGCAGCAAACAATATCTCATCTTGTGGCCACACTTTCCATAATTAAAGCACTGATCGGTGCCAACTAGGCACTTACCATCATGTTTTCTTCCACACTTTGCACAATTAGGCCTAGCCACATAAGAACCACCACCAATACATCCTTGAGGTTTAGGGTTGGATGCCCTATCCTTGTTGACCCATGGGGAAGCACTAGAGGAACCTTGGTTGGAAAACCTTTGTCTAAACCTTGGTCGACCTTGTCCATCGGACCTAGCATTAGAGAAGTTCCCATCACCGGTTCTAGCTCTTTTCACCTCTCTATTCTTTTCCTTGAGTTTTGAATCCTTAATTTGTTGAGCATACACCATAAGCCTTGAAATATCCATGTCATGGAGGAGCACTTTCATACGACACTCTTTTTCAACAAAGTCAGACACACCCGACATAAACCTACTCATCTTAGTCCTTGAGTCTGCCACTATACTTGGGGCATATTTGGAGAGTTGGGTGAACTTTAGATCATACTCCTTAACATTCATACTTCCTTGATGAAGGTTGATGAACTCTTGTACCTTAGCCTTCCTTAACTCTAAGGGGAAGAACATATCAAGAAATGCCGATTTGAACAATTCTCATCCTACCGAGCCCACTCCTATGGGTCTCTCACCTTTCCACTGATCATACCACACTTAAGCCACATATTTTAGTTGGTAGGCGGCTAACTCCTCATTCTCATCCGAAGACACCCCCATAATAGCAGGTATTTTATAAACCTCATCGATAAACCTTTGAGGATCTTCTTCCACTTTGGAGCCATAAAATTCAGGAGGGTTCATTCTAGCAAAATCCCTAACCATTGAAGCAAACGAATTCACATTAGGATTCACCGGACATACAATTTCTCTATTGGCTTGAGCCCTCACGGCTTGAGCCAACATTTGTATAGTAGACCTAAACTCCGCATGGGTCACATTCTCAACCAAAGGATCAACCAAAGCTTCATGAGCTTGAGGAGGATCTCCTTAATTCACATTGTCATCCTCCATCCTTCAAGCATTAGACCTTCATGTATTCATATCCTAAAGACACAAGAGAAGGATTAAGAGAGGGACTTCATAGAGTTAATGAAAGAAGTGTAGTTTTCTAATAATCTTGTAGCCTCTCATTCATAAATGTGGCGTGCTTCACACTTATGAACAAGACTCTACTAGACATGGCACGAGACATCATCCTAGAATCATTCTAAACCTCATGCTCTAATTACCAAGTTTTTCACGACACAGGGGTACCCCCTTGATGTAACAAGGCACATAGAACCCTGAAAGGCTCCATCTAAGCCAATCAGCATATCACAACATAAGAATAGAACAATAAAGAGTAAAAATGCATTTCAAGTCAAAAAATTTCATAAAGGAAAGCGGAAGTCTAGACTTGTCTCAACATAGCCATCTATTACAATATTTGAAATGAGAAAGGGACCAACCCATACAACATAGTCCAAAAAAGGAAATACAAGAAAAGAACAACAAAGAGATAACATATGTCCTCGAATCATGAGGACTCACTAACAAGCTCGGAGAATAAGAAAATTCAAGATTTTTCCACGAAGATGATCACCTTGAGAATTGGACCCTACACTTGGGGAAAATGTAGGAAAAGTAGGCGTTAGTACAAAAATGCACTAATTATGATAGCCCTGCATAAAAACATTTAAAACATGCGAAAAGGGACATTTTATTTGAATGCATGCAATTTACTAACTTAAAACATCATTTTGAAGATAGTGGAGAAGCATAAGTCATAAGCATAGTCAATACATTGATCATCATATCATAAGAGAAATACTTCATAAATACCCTCAAACATACTTGTCCAATGCATGAATAAGACCCCATAAATTTCACCCATACTAAGTAAAGCTTCTTGAGTAAGCATAGTTCATAATTCATATTCTTGTTCATATTGTTGTTGTGGGAATAAGCCTTAACCGACATAGACCATGTGAGCTTAACATGGAATCCGGTGTTACCCATACCAAAAAGGTTTTTCCTACTTGCCTAAGGTAGAACCATACTCTTAGCTTAGGTGGACCCACTATTTAAATAACCTATGGGGGCACATAGTTTATGGGATAAGGATATTGGTACTAGAAACCTGGACTCAACTAAGGTAGAAGGTTTCCATCTCATGAGCCATACTTTGGGAAGCCGGACTAAACTAGAGTAAAAACTTCCATCTCATATTCAATATCCACTCGGTGCTAAGCATTACTTCCCACGGATTACATATTTAGTCTTGACTTAAGTTCATATTCAAGGAAGAATGTCTTGACACTCAATCCAATATAATTCATAAGATAGCTCATAGATCATGCGTGAGAATAACCTTTCACCGTCCATGTCTTCATATAGATTTAGTAGGTGAGAAATCCTTCCAACCTTAGAATCATCATACTGTGAGAAGACATTTCACATCATATCATATTCATACATAATTGTGTATATGAGAATAGCCTTTCAACAATACAACGACTAGATCATAATCATAGACACTTCACTCTCAAAGTGTTCTTAAAGCATATACTAAACTTCATAATTCATGCATAACATCATAATTTTCCCTTTCAAGAATCAAGCTCATATTAAATGAACACATCTAGAATTCACTACATTAGACATGGATATTATCATAATTCAAGTAACCCAACTACTACAAGCATAATCTCATAATATCCTTCATTCATCAACACACCCACATCATAAGGTCATAATTGGGAAAATAAGGGAATATCATGGGTTCTTGGGGATTTCAACATAAAAAACATAATAAATCATCAATTCAATTATAATATAAATTAATTCAATCATTAGAATCATTTTTGAAAGGAACCCATGTCTTTTGAATCAAACCCTAGCTTTTAGGGATTTCTATATTTGAAATTAGGATTTTGAAGGAGCTCCATGGATGAATTCTATCCATGGATGGAGAGTTACCATACCTTAGAAATGAAATCCAATGAATTTGAGAAGAAAACCTTTCTCCTTGAACCCCAGCTTCAACTTCCTTCTTCTTCTTCCTTGAAGATTTAGAGAGAGAATGTTTGAGAGGGAATTGGGCTCTTTTTGGTGATTTAGAAATAATGACTTGGATGACTTAATTTAGTGGTATAAAATGCTTATAGAGGTGATCTAATTTAGGCTAAAACGACATCACTTAATTTTAATTAAAACTGGAAAACCCCAAAGTACCCCTCAACTAACTCCCAAAAATTGTTTCCTGGCCACCACCCACGACCTCACTGACGGACCGTGGTTGGACCTACAGCTCATGCTAGTGAAGCGTGGGTTGGGGTTCACAGACCTGGTTTCATGGTCTTGACCCATGGCCCCTCACCCACGGGCGTGGTCTGACCCACGAGGCGTAGGTTTTCCTATTTATCACTGCCCAGGCAGTTTCTAGGGGTCCTCCTCAAGGACCCATGGTTGGTCCTTGGGGGTCTTACCTTGACATTCTAACACAAAACCCTTTATTTTTAAGTACAGGGAGTTACATTCATGACTCTAACCCTCACGTAAAGCTCTAGTTTAGCCTACTAATTACCGGAGTGTTACACCCAGTTATGTTCTCCACATACAAGGAGTCACCCTCATTCATTTTTTTCTTGCAATCCTTTCGGCAGCCGTCACCATTTTATTACCCTTTGATTTAAGGACATATGCATGTCTCTCCCTGAATAATTCTCCAAATCTCTTAGCAATCGAATTAAATATGGATGTCACGGGGTACTCTCTCTCATCTACCAACATAGCGTTGAGTGACTCGACAATATTTGTGGTCATCACATCATACTTGTTGCTTGAGAAGTGTGTTGTGCTCCACTTTTCAAAACCAACTTCATGCTCAAGGACGAAGGTTGCCTCGGGGGATTTTTCCTTGAATTCCACAAAATGATTTTTGAACTCCTCCAAAGAATATGCCATTGTCGTGTTGTAGTATAGATAGAGGGAATCTACACAGTGGTGATTTACCCGAAGATTTTCATCGAGGTGCCTCATGCAATATCTGTGATGAGCATGATTGTAAACCTTTGCAATACTATTGGCAATGTTCTTGTTTCTATCGGAAATAAAACATAAATCTGATTCATCGACCACAATATCCTTCAAATTCTGAAAGAAGAACGTCCAAAATGCATCGTTCTCTTTCTCCACGACACAAAAGGCAATTGGATAAATATGATTCTTCGTATCTTGTGCAACAGTACTCAGCAATACTCCCTCATTTTACCATGTAAATGAGTGTCGTCGACCACAATTACCTTTCTCATGTGGGAAAATCCCCTAATGCAAGCACCAAAAGCTAAGAAGTAATACATAAATCTATGAGTAGCCCCGCTTATCATGATACAATAGATAGAACCAACATTAAGAGTGTCGATTATATATGAAAAATCCGGTAAGCATGAATATCCATGCTCCGTTGTCCCTCAAACCATTTCCTTGGCAATCACACCTCCCTTCCAACATTTCCAATAGCTTGGACTACAATGAAAAACAAAATAGTCTTCTGAATCTCTTTTAACATTTGGACCCTTGCCATCACAATAAAGATTCACACAAAGTGACGCAATAACTTTGATCAAGAGTTTTCTATGCTTGTTAATGGCATGTTCAACACCACAACTGTGATCGCCAATATACTTTGTAGATACGTAATTTTTTACCGAACTAAAGTTTAACATAATCTTTAGACCTTAAATATTTTATAGAAAACCTAAATTAAATACTTTGACTTTTACCACATTTTATTAACTTTATTGTAAAAGGTTTGAAAACAACAAAAAATAGAGTCATGTTTTAGCCTAAGTTTTATTTTTCAAAAAGAAAAGGAAATTTACAAATATATATGTTTTTAATTTAGATTTAATGAATAAGTTAGTGTTTCTTAGTTATATTTTTATGTTAGTTATTTAACTTTTCTATAATTTTATTAATCCAAAATAAGTAATTATTATTATTATTATTATTATCATTATCATTATTATTATTATTATCATTATATTTTATTTGTTAACAACAATTTATTTTTATTTTTATTTTTAAAAGAAAACAACCTAAACTTTCCACTCATCACACTGCACCTACACTACACCTCATTACCTATCCAATCCACTCACCCTCACTCCAAAACACACAAACACACGTACAAAAGGGAAAAAATATAAATAATACACACATACACACAACACACCGGGACAACAACGATCAACAAAACAAAAGAAGAAAGAAAAATCAGAAGAAACACAACACACACACTAGACACAGAAAAAAAAAAAGAGCAATCAACAAATAACCAATATACACACAAACACCACACCAAACGCAGGAAAAAGAAGAAAAAACCTTCACATTTTATTTTATTTTCCTTTTAAAAATTCACCAATACATTCATATCGTTTCTTTTCTTTCTCATTACTTTCGTACAAGTACAATACATATACCACCACATATAACTTACAAAAGATTTGTGGGTGTTATAATCGAGCTTCAGTCAATATTTTACGGTATTTAATTTTAGTTTTGTGATATTTAACTCTAACTTATCTCTTTAATTTATCTATGGAATATGATGTAATTTTATGATACTTTTTTTTGTATAGTTTTGTTTCATTCATAATTTGATTGAAATAAATTTGGAATTAAATATATTTGTTGTTATTTATTGTTGTACAATTTTGATGCTTTGAATAAGTTTCTAGTTAACGTCACTTAGAATTTCATTGAATATGGGAAATTAATTAAGGATTTAGAGTTAGTACATTGAGTTTTTTTTTATTTAAAATAACAAATTTTGGCTTAAGATAGGTTGAATCATTAATTGAATTATTATTTCTATACAATTTCTATTGGTACATTTCCAAATTTTAATCTAAAGGTGCTTATATCAAAAGTTATACCATTTTTTTTTGTTACTATTTAAATTGAGGTTGTTGGACTTTGTACAAATTTAGTCGGAGTTAATAATAATGATTTGCTTTGAATATGTTTTTTTGGATTTATAAAGAAAAATACTGATTTTTAACATTAAATAAACTTTTATACACCTTTTAAAAATATTTGTCTCAATTAAGAAAGTGGTTACACATTTTTTTTGAGACATTAAAAGATATTCAAGTATGCAGTGACGCACCTTGACAAAATATTTTTTAATAAATAACTTTCATTAAATTTAACTAAAATATGTGGACAGAGAAAATTAGGTGATGCACTCGAGAGAAGAAAGCAGGTATGCTCTTAAGCTATTTATATGTCAAAAATCGAGAATGCAGTTATGCATCCGATTTGAGATTAATAAAAGTTCAACAATAAAAAATGTGAATAAATCATGGCCTATAAAAATATATCCAAAAGATAGTTAAAATAAATACAAGTTAGTCGGAGTTAATAATAATGATTTGCTTTGAATATGTTTTTTTGGATTTATAAAGAAAAATACTGATTTTTAACATTAAATAAACTTTTATACACCTTTTAAAAATATTTGTCTCAATTAAGAAAGTGGTTACACATTTTTTTTGAGACATTAAAAGATATTCAAGTATGCAGTGACGCACCTTGACAAAATATTTTTTAATAAATAACTTTCATTAAATTTAACTAAAATATGTGGACAGAGAAAATTAGGTGATGCACTCGAGAGAAGAAAGCAGGTATGCTCTTAAGCTATTTATATGTCAAAAATCGAGAATGCAGTTATGCATCCGATTTGAGATTAATAAAAGTTCAACAATAAAAAATGTGAATAAATCATGGCCTATAAAAATATATCCAAAAGATAGTTAAAATAAATACAAGTTAATAAAAGCGACCGTGCTAGGACCACGGGACTCGAGGGCTGCCTAATACCTTCCCCTCGGTCAATAATAATTTCTTACTCGAAATTCTAGTTCTCAGACCAAATGAAGAGTCATTTTCTTTTGATTAGGGATTAAACAAAAAGGTGACTTAAAACACCATAACTCAATTTCAAGTAGTGATTCTGAAAAAAAAAATCCCTATTCAATTCTTTCACTTAAATTGGCAAAATCCTATTCGCCGTACAAAAAAAAGGGTGTGACATCTCTGGCGACTCTGATGGGTAATAACCAGAATTCGAGTTTTATTATATTGGCTCTTACTTGATTTTATTATTTAGATATATTGTGTATGACGGCCTAATGTGCTACTTGTTGCTCGTTTATTGCTTTGATATTGTTGAACTGTATTATAAATTGTCTTCTCTCGTGCACCTTATTGGTCTCTAAAAAATATTTCACCCATTAACAGGAATGCAGTTATGCATCCTACTTTCTATTGAGATAAAGTCAGAGTGTTTCGGCACCTGGTGAAGGATTATTAGTAACACATGTTAGGCGGGGTTGGACCAGCAATGAAGTCGAAAGCGCTGCTATTGATAAATTGCCCCTCCCAAGCTCGAGTTGTCCATTTAGGTAAGCCAATCTAGATACCTATTTTATTCAGGTTTGAACCTAGTAAAACTAGAATATAGATAGGGCTATCCCTTGAAGACTTCACTTATTTGCATCATTTGCATGTGACTTAGTGAGTCTCAAAACAAGAGTTGGGTCCGCCCAGGACAAATGTCCCTCTCTTACTTGAACACTTAGCTCATTTTATGTGCTCCATGAAAATGCATTTATTCATAAAGTCTCTATAAGTTTTGTAACATCTCGCTATTTGAAAGAACTAGAAAGAGCTAGAATTAGAAAGAGTCATTTTTGGAAAGAATGAAAAATCTGGAAAATTGGTTAAGTTATGTTAAGTTTGAGTTTTTGGTCAATTTCAAACGACCATAACTCCTATATTAGGATGAGTTAGGTCTTCTACAAGATACCGAAGGAAATATCTTGGAATTATCTTTCCAACGCCGCCGAGTTTTCTCAATTCCAAGTTTGTATGACTGAGATATTTCCATTCGAAGTTGGGGTGTCTAGAAATGAAAAGTCAAAACTGGATTTTAGAAAGGCATTTTGGTCTTTTCATTACCCAATTAATTAAATCTATTTTTAATAAATTATTTGGGGTATAAACTGTTTTAATTCAGTTTACGCTTTTGAGAATTACGCTAGGGCTTTGAGAGAGAAAAAAAGGAGGAAAGGAGAAGAAAAGTTTAAGATTCGTCAAGTTTTTGCAAGTTTGGTTGTGGATTTCACCAAGGATTCAATCTTACGAGGTATGTAAGACTTTTATAACATTGGGTTCGTTCACACATGTGTCAAACCAGATTATTTCAGTGTGAATTTGACCTAAAGAGGTTGAAAGTTTGATGTTCTTGATATGTGTTCTTGAATTTGTTTTCGTTCTTGAATTGTGCTGAGATTGATGAGTTTTTGAGATAATTGAATCGAATTATAGAATTGTTTTGAGTAGGTTCTTAGGTACATCTACTCGGTATCCGAATCTAAAGAGAATTTGGGAAAAAGAACTGAGTTTAGGCGAATTGGGGCTGGAAAATGAAGAAGGAAAATACGGGTGAATCTGGGTGGACGCGGACCTGTTCCTCAGGATGGGAAAATTCTTCCTCACGTCGTGGAGCGGTCACCGACCATTCTGCCTCAAAATTTATTTCGCGACCAAATATTTAAATGCATCTCCTCATCGCGGACAGTGATTTCTTGATCCTTTCTCATGTTTAACTATCTAAAAACACTACTAAACATCATGAGATC
>NW_006239297.1:162544-166746 GCF_000226075.1 Solanum tuberosum | reverse complement strand
TTTTAAGATTTAAGCTTTGAGTTGAGTAAAGAGTAAGAATCAAGCTCATTTCTCCCAAGATTACACGGGAACGGACTATGTATTCCCAAAGAGTAAATGTTTTCACATTTAAACAAGAGAGGAAACTCTGATTTCCAAGGGAGCCTTTGAGCTAGTTTTTGAGTAATTATCTCAAACCAAAGAAAGAAGTTTTGTTTTAAAACATATGAGCTAAGTATATTTTTGGGAGTAGTATTGAGCACTGATATGGGGATGCGAGTTCATAATAAGTCAAGTCTCTATAAATCAGGTAGCCATCATGGGTAGAAATGATCATACTTTTTAGATGATTCCTTAGTGCTTTTTAGCATAGACTAGTGGATCCACTTAGTTAAGGCGTTCTATATGACGGCAAATTAAAGGACAGTTCTGGCAGCATGGGCAAGACGATGTATCATCACTTAGGCTCATAGTGATGGCTGTCGGATAGAGAAACCCCTACAGTATTATATTACTTTATATGAAATTGAGTTGTTAATGTATTTTATTTAATACATTGAGTTGTCACCTACTGTTTTTAAAATGTTTTTGTATAAACTGCACTATTATTGTTGTTTTTACCTTGCATTTGATTTGAGTTATTCATGAGTTGAGTAAAGACAAGGTCAGTGTTCCTTTCATATTCATTTCAAGCTTATGTCATGTTTAGTTTTCCCCTCGCATACTCGTACATTCAATGTACTAATGCCATTTGACCTGCATATTTTAATAATGCAAATATAGGTAACCAGGATCAGCATCTCGATCCCCGTTGATCTAGTTGAGCACTCAGAGTCAGTTGGTGAGCCTCCTTGCTTTCCAGAGGACTCCTTTTACATTGTTTCTAGTATTCAGTTGTTAGGATGATTGGGGGTCTTGTCCCGACATCCCTCTTAGTATTTAGAGGCTTCATAGACAATTAGTTATGAGTTCTTTCGTCTTGTATTTCAGATGTTTTGCTATGAGACTTGTGTTGCCATCTTGGCCAGTTTGAATGTTTTTTAAGACATTCTAAGTTATTTCATTAGTTCCTTATTTGAGACTATTTCTTGTGTTTAAGTTTTCTGTTAAGATAGTAAGTCAGGCCCAAAGGTTCGCTTTGGGCCAGCAATGGTTCTCGAGTGCCAATCCCGCCCAAGGAGTAGGCTCGGGGCGTGACAAACTCTGTATCAAAGCCCAGAGCTCAAGAGTCCTAGGGAATCTATGAAGTCGTGTCTGTGGAGTCCTAGTTATCAGTGTGAAGCGTGCCACAACTATAATTAGGAGGCTGCAACATTTAGGAATTTCCTTCACTTCTTTTATATTCATTTCGTGCGATAGAGTTAATCTCTATGAAGTTTCTTTCTAACTCGTGCTTGCGTGTGTATTTCACTTAAGCATGCCTCCATAAAGAGCTGTCAGAGGTTGTCCGGCTAGGCATAATGTCGAGGAACAAGGGGTACCCAATGCACCTGAAGTGCAACCCCAAGGAGAAGTTACCAATGATGAGTTTAGGGAAGCGATAAGAATGTTGAGTCAAGCTGTGACCAACCAAGATGGGTAGAGAGAGAACCGACAGGAAGGGAATAATTCTTTGAGGATCCGTGAGTTCTTGAGGATAAATTCCTCCAAGTTTCACGGGTTCAAGCACTATTGAGGATCCAGAGAATTGTATTGAGGAACTGCAAATGATATTTGAAGTTATGCACATTACCGCTATTGAGCGAGTGGAACTAGCTGCATATCTACTGAATAATATTGCTAGGACTTGGTTTGATTAGTGGAAGAAGAGTAGGGTTGAAGATGCATCGATTTTGAATTGGGTTGTGTTCGAGAGTGCTTTCTTTGGGCATTTCTTTCCCCGGGAACAGAGAGAAGCCAAGGTACAGGAATTCCTTACCCTTAAACAAGATTCACTAACTGTTCATGAATATGGATTGAAGTTCACCCAACTTTCCCGATATGCTCCGAAAATGGTTGCGGATATGAGGAGCATGATGAGTCTATTTGTTGCTGGGTTGTCCCGTCTGTCAAGCAAAGAGGGCAAGGAGACTATGCTAATAGGGGTCATGGATATAGCAAGGTTGATGGTTTATGTGCAGCAGGTTGAAGAGGAGAAAATGAGGGATAGGGGGAATTTAGAAACAACAAAGGTAAGACAGGGAATGAGTCTGGGCATCAAAGGAATAATGTGAACCGTTATTATTTCCATCAGAAGCAAAAGGGACTTGCTTCATCATCTTCTAGTGCACCTACGACCAGAAACAAATGTGAGTACAATAGTCAGAATTCACAGAACTTCAGAGCTAAGCCTGAATATTCTCAAGATAGTGTGGCACAAGGAGGTAACTAGGCTTATGCATGTGCTAAGTATGGTAGGACCCACCCAGGTAAGTGTCGCGATGGCTCCACAGGTTGTTTCAAGTGTGGACAAGAGGGTCACTTCATGAAAAAGTGCCCTAAGAATCGGAAAGGTAATGGGAATCAGAGCAATAGGGCCCAATCTTCATCAGTTGCTCCATCAGACAGGGCTGCACCTAGAGGAGCTACTTCCGGTACTAGCGAAGGAGCAAACTTCCTTTATGCGATCACAAGTCGTCAAGAGCAAGAGAATTCTCGAGATGTTGTCACTGCTATGATCAAAGTATTTACTCGTGATGTTTATGCTTTGCTAGACCCAGGAGCAAGTTTATATTTTGTGACTCATTATGTTGCAACGAATTTTGATGTCCTCCTTGAGAAGCTTTGTGAGCCCTTTTGTGTTTCTACACATGTTGAGGAATCTATTCTAGATGAGCGAGTATATTGTGATTGTGTTATTTCCATCTATCACAAGAGCGCCATAACTGATTTAGTTGAGTTAGACATGGTAGATTTTGATGTCATTCTAGGTATGGATTGGCTTTATGCATGTTATGCCTCCATTGATTGTAGAACTTGAGTTGTTAGGTTTCAACTTCCTAATGAGCCAGTTATAGAGTGAAGTAGCAGTTCAGTTGTGCCTAAGGGTCATTTCATTTCGCACCTTAAGGTGAGAAAGTTAGTTTTAGTTAGTTTCCAATGGGTGTGTTTATCACTTAGTCTGAGTTAATGACTCTAGTGTTGAGACACCTCTTATTCAGTCAGTTCCAGTAGTAAAAAAGTTTCCAGAAGTCTGTCCTGATGATCTACCCGGAGTCCCTCCTAAGAGAGAGACAGACTTGGGTATTGATATTCTTCCTGATACTCGTTCTATCTCTATTCTGCCATATAGGATGGCACCAACAGAGTTGAAAGAGCTAAAAGAACAGTTGAAAGATCTCCATGATAAGGATTTTATCTGACCAAGTGTCTCACCTTTGACCAAGTTGACTCAGAAAACAGTGAAGTTTCAATGTCCTGAAGCTTGTGAGAAAAGCTTTCAGGAATTAAAAAAGAGGTTGACTATTGCCCCAATATTGACTTTACCAGAAGTTACCCAAGGCTTTATTGTGTATTGTGATGCGTCTAGAGTTGGATTGGGTTGTGTGTTGATGCAGAATGGCAAATTTATAGCTTATCCCTCCAAATAGTTGAAAGTTCATGAGAAGAATTACCCAACCCATGATCTAGAATCGGTTGCCGTAGTATTTGCTTTACAAATATGGCGCCATTATCTTTATGGTGTTCATGTGGATGTGTTCACCGATCACAAGAGGCTTCATTATGTGTTTAGTCAGAAAGAGCTTAATCTTAGATAGAGGAGGTGGTTAGAGTTACTCAAGAATTATAACATGAGTATTCTATATCACCCAGGTAAGGCTAATGTTATCGTTGATGCCTTGAGCATGTTGTCTATGGCTAGTACCTCCCATTTTGCGAAAGATAAGAAAGAACTAGCAAGATATGTGCATAAACTTGCACGGTTAGGAGTTTGACTAATGGATTCCACAGAAGAAGGAATAGTAGTGATGAATGGGGAAGTGGTGATGAATGAGGCTGAATCATCATTAGTGTCAGAAGTAAAAGAGGAGCGAGACCAAGACCCTATTTTTCTTGAATTAAAGGCAAATGTTCATAAGAAAAAAGTATTGGGTTTTGAACAAGGGAGAGATGGTGTATTGAGGTATCAAGGTAGATTGTGTGTACCAAGGGTGGATGAACTCCAAGAGATGCTCATGGAGGAAGCTCATAGCTCCAGATATTCTATCCATCCGGGTTCCACAAAGATGTATCGTGACTTGAGA
>NW_006239297.1:161977-162432 GCF_000226075.1 Solanum tuberosum | reverse complement strand
GTTAAAGTAGAGCACCAAAGTCCCGGTGGTATGGCTCAGAATATAGAGATTCCAGAATGAAAGTGGGAGATGATCAATATGGACTTCATTACTAGGTTGCCACGGTCTCATAGGCAACATGATTCTATTTGGGTGATTGTTGATAGAATGACTAAATCAGCCCACTTTTTGTTAGTAAAGACTACCCATACAGCAGAGGACTATGCCAAGTTGTATCTTCAAAAAATAGTTAGACTTCATGGAGTTCTGGTCTCCATTATTTCAGATAGAAGTGCACAATTTACTGCATAGTTTTGGAAGCCATTCCAGAAAGGCTTGGGTTCAAAGGTGAACTTGAGTATTGCTTTTCATCCTCAGATAGATGGTCATGAAGAGCGCACTATTCAAACTCTAGAATATATGTTGAGCGCTTATGTGATTGATTTAAAAGGTAATTGGGATGATCACCTACCTCT
>NW_006239297.1:135502-157934 GCF_000226075.1 Solanum tuberosum | reverse complement strand
CGTGACTTGAGAGAGGTATATTGGTGGAGTAGTATGAAGAAGGGCATTGCAGAGTTTGTTGCTAAGTGTTTGAATTTATCAAGTTAAAGTAGAGCACCAAAGGCCCGGTGGTATGGCTCAGAATATAGAGATTCCAGAATGAAAGTGGGAGATGATCAATATGGACTTCATTACTAGGTTGCCACGGTCTCATAGGCAACATGATTCTATTTGGGTGATTGTTGATAGAATGACTAAATCAGCCCACTTTTTTGTTAGTAAAGACTACCCATACAGCAGAGGACTATGCCAAGTTGTATCTTCAAAAAATAGTTAGACTTCATGGAGTTCTGGTCTCCATTATTTCAGATAGAAGTGCACAATTTACTGCATAGGCAGCATGATTCTATTTGGGTGATTGTTGATAGAATGACTAAATCAGCCCACTTTTTGTTAGTAAAGACTACCCATACAGCAGAGGACTATGCCAAGTTGTATCTTCAAAAAATAGTTAGACTTCATGGAGTTCTGGTCTCCATTATTTCAGATAGAAGTGCACAATTTACTGCATAGTTTTGGAAGCCATTCCAGAAAGGCTTGGGTTCAAAGGTGAACTTGAGTATTGCTTTTCATCCTCAGATAGATGGTCATGAAGAGCGCACTATTCAAACTCTAGAATATATGTTGAGCGCTTATGTGATTGATTTAAAAGGTAATTGGGATGATCACCTACCTCTCATTGAGTTCGCTTAGAACAATAGTTACCACTCTAGCATCCAGATGGCTCCGTATGAAGTTCTTTATGGGAGAAGATGTAGATCTCCTATTGGATGGTTTGAAGTTGGTGAAGCTGGGTTGATAGGACCAGACATAGTTCATCAAGTTATAGAGAAGGTGAAAGTTATTCAAGAGAGGTTTAAAATAGCGCAGAGTCGTTAAAAATCCTACATTGATGTTAGGAGAAGGGAGTTAGAGTTTGAAGTAGATGATTGGGTATACTTGAAAGTTTCACCCATGAAGGGTGTCATGAGATTTGGTAAGAAGGGGAAGCTTAGTCCCTGGTATATTAGTCCTTACAGAATATCCAAGAGGATTGGCAATGTAGCTTATGAGTTAGAGCTACCACAAGAGTTAGCAGCAGTTCATCCGGTATTTCATAAATCGATGTTGAAGAAGTGCATGGGAGATCATTCACTTATCATACCAATTGAATATATTGGTATCAAGTATATCTTATCTTATGAGGAGATTCCTATTCAGATTCTAGATCGCCAAGTTTGCAGTTTGAGGACCAAGGAAGTAGCATCAGTCAAAGTTCTTTGGAGAAACCAGTTTGCAGAGGAAGCTACTTGGGAAGCTGAGGAAAATATGAAGAAGAGATATCCACATCTCTTTGAGCCTGGAGAAGTTCCAGATCAAGGTACTAGTTCTCTTCTTAGTACTCTTTAAATTGATATGATTACTGTGTTAGATTTGCTTGTTGGGTATTTGAGCTGAATATTAGATGTTACACCCTTAGCCTACTAAAAGTAATCTCATTCGAGGACGAATTTTCCCAAGGGGGAGATATTGTAACATCTAGCTATTTGAAAGAATTAGAAAGAGATAGAATTAGGAAGAGTCATTCTTGGAAAGAATGAAAAATTTGGAAAATTGGTTAAGTTATGTTAAGTTTGAGTTTTTGGGTCAACTTCAAACGACCATAAATCCTACCTCATAATGAGTTAGGTGTGCTACAAGATACCGTACGAAAGATCTTGGAATCATCTTTCCAACGCTGCCAAGTTTTTTTGATTCCGAGTTTGTATGAGTGAGAAATGTCCATTCGAACTTGGGCTTTCTAGATATGGAAAGTCAAAATCGGATTTTGGAAGTGCGTTTTGGTCTTTCCATTACCAAATTAATTAAATCCATTTTGAGTAAATTATTTGGGGTCTAAACTGAATTAATTAAGTTTCGCTATTGAGAATTGCACTAGGGCTTTGAGAGAAGAGAAAAGAGGAGGAAAGGAGGAGAAAAGTTCAAGATTCGTCAAGTTCTTGCGAGTTTGGTTGTGGACTTTACCAAGGATTCAATCCTACGAGGTATGTGAGACTTTTATAATGTTGGGTTCGTTCACCCACGTGCCAAACATGATTTTTTCATCGTGAATTCGTCCTGAAGAGGTTGAAAGTTTGATGTTCTTGATATGTGTTCTTGAATTTGTTTTCGTTCTTGAATTGAGCTTAGATTGATGAGTTTTTCAGATTGTTGCGTCGAATTATAGTGTTGTTTTGAGTAGCTTATTAGGTACATCTACTGGGTATCCGAATCTAAAGAGAATTTGGGGAAAAGAACCAAGGTTAGGTGAATTAGGGCTGGAAAATGAAGAAGGAAAATTCGGGCGAATCTAGTCCGCGTCGTAGACCTATTCCTCAGGATGGGAAAATTCTTCCTCGTGTCGCAGAGCGGTCACGGACCGTTCTGCCTCAAAATTTATTTTGCGACCAAATATTTAAATGTATCTCTGCATCGTGGACTAGTTTCCAGACAGTGATTTCTTGATCGTTTCTCATGTTTAACTATCTAAAAGCACTCTTAAATATCATGAGATCCTTCATATCACAAATCACAATCCTTGAATTCATAAATTTAAATTCAAGGAAAGTTAAGAGCAAAGTCTTGAGAATTCTTAGAGTCATTTCAGAAGCCTTTTGCAGACGTTTTAACTTTGTTTTAAAACTTAAGCTTTGAGTTGAGTAA
The DNA here is from genome assembly GCF_000226075.1 of Solanum tuberosum. Taxonomy (NCBI): domain Eukaryota; kingdom Viridiplantae; phylum Streptophyta; class Magnoliopsida; order Solanales; family Solanaceae; genus Solanum; species Solanum tuberosum. The sequence goes on along the minus strand of NW_006239297.1, from coordinate 155,213 downwards.
AGAGTAAGAGTAAAGATCATTTCTCCAGAGATTATACGGGAACTAAGTATTCCCAAGAGTTAAAATGTTTTCACATTTGAACAAGAAAGGAAACACCGATTTTCAAGAGAGCCTTTGAGCTAGTTTTTGAATAATTATCTCAAATCACAGAAAGAGTTTTCTTTTTCAAACATATGTGCCGAGTATTTTTTGGGAGTAGTATTGAGCACCGATATGGGGACGCGAGTTCATAATAACTCAAGTTTTCATAAACCAGGTAGCCATCATGGGTAGAAAGGATCATACTTTTTAGATGATTCCTTAGTTCTTTTTACCATAGACTAGTGGATCCACTTAGTTAAGGAGTTCTATATGACGGCAAAGTATAGTACAGTTCTGGCAGCGTGGGCAAGATGTTGTATCATCACCTAGGCTCATAGTGGTGGTTGTCGGTTAGAGGAATTCCACAGTATTATATTACTTTATATAAAATTGAGTTGTTATTGTATTTTATTTAATACATTGAGTTGTCACCTACTATTTTAAATGTTTTGTATAAACTGCTCAATTATTATTGTTTTTACCTTGCATTTGAGTTAAGTTATTCATGAGTTGAGTAAATACAAGGTCAGTGTTCCTTTCATAATCATTTCAAGCTTATGTCATGTTTAGTTTTCTCCTCGCATACTCGTACATTCAATGCACTAATGCCATTTGGCTTGCATCTTTTAATGATGTCGATACAGGTAACCAGGATTAGCATCCAGTGCTCCATTGATCCAGTTGAGCACTCAGAGTCAGTTGGTGAGCCTCTTTGCTTTCAGGAGGACTACTTTACATTGTTTTCTAGTATTTCAGTTGTTATGATGATTGGGGGTCTTGTCCCGACATCCCTCTTAGTATTTAGAGGCTTCATAGACAGTTAGTTATGAGTTCTTCAGTCTTCTATTTCAGATGTTTTGCTATGAGACTTGTGTTTCCATCTTGGATAGTTTGAATGTTTCTTTAAGACATTCTAAGTTATTTCATTAGTTCTTTATTTGAGATTATTTCTTGTGTTTAAGTCTTCTGCTGAGTAAGTAAGCCAGGCCAAGGGTTTGCTTGGGGCCAATAGAGGTTCTCGAGTTCCAGTCTCGCCAAGGGTGTAGGCTCGGGGCGTGACATACTTGGTATCAAAGCCCAGAGTTCAGGAGTCCTAGGGAGTCTATGAAGTCCTGTCTGTAGATTCCTAGTTATCGGTGTGAAGCGCGCCACATCTATAATTAGGAGGCTGCAACATTTAGTGATTTCCTTCACTTCTTTTATTTTCATTTCGTGTGATAGAGTTAATCTCTATGAAATTTCTTTCTAACTCGTGCTTGCCTGTGTCTTTCAGTTTATCTTGCCTCCACGAACAGCTATCAAAGGTTATCCTGCTAGGCGTAATGTCGAGGAACAAGGGGTACCCAATGCACCTGAAGTGCAACCCCAAGGTGAAGTTACCAATGATGAGTTCAAGGAAGTGATAAGAATGTTGAGTCAAGTTGTGACCAAAAAAGTTGGGCAGAGAGAAAATCGACAGGAAGGGAATGATACTTCAAGGATCTATGAGTTCTTGAGGATGAATCCTCCAAGTTTCACTGGTTCAAGCACTACCGAGGATCCAGAAAATCTTATTGAGGAACTTCAGAAGATATTTGAAGTTATGCACGTTACAGTTGTTGAGCGAGTGGAACTAGTTGTATATCAACTGAAGAATGTTGCTACGACTTGGTTTGATCAGTGGAAGAAGAGTAGGGCTGAGGATGCACTGATTTTGAGTTGGGCTGTGTTTGAGAGTGCTTTCTTGGGGCATTTCTTTCCCTGGGAACTGAGAGAAGCCAAGGTACGGGAATTCCTTACCCTTAAGTAAGATTCACTATGTGTTCAAGAGTATGGGTTGAAGTTAACCCAACTTTCCCAATATGCTCCGGAGATGGTTGCGGTTATTAGGAGCAGGATGAGTCTATTTATTATTGGGTTGTCCCGTCTGTCAAGAAAAGAGGGCAAGGCGTCTATGCTAATAGGGGACATGGATATAGCAAGGTTGATGGTTTATGTGCAGCATGTCGAGGAGGAGAAACTGAGGGATAGGGGGAGTTTAGAAACAAGAAAGCTAAGACAGGGAATTAATCCAGGCAGCAAAGGAATAATGTGAACTGTTCTTCTTTCCATCAGAAGCAAAAGGTACCTTCTCCATCATCTGCTAGTGCACCTGCACCCAGAAACAAAGGTGAGTATAGTAGTCAGAATTGACAGAACTTCTGAGCTAAACCTGCACAGTCTCACGGTAGTGAGGCACAAGGATGTAACTGGGCTACTGCATGTTCTAAGTGTGGTAGGACCCACTCAGGTAGGTGTCACGATGGCTCCACATGTTGTTTCAAGTGTGTACAATTGGGTCACTTCATGTAAGAGTGCCCCAAGAATCGGTAGGGTAACGGGAATCAGGGCAGTAGGGCCCAATCTTCATCCGTTGCTCCACCAGATAGGCCTGTACCTAGAGGAGCTACTTCCAATACTGGCGGAGGAGCATACTGCCTTTATGTGATGACAAGTTGGTAAGAGCAAGAGAATTCTCAGATGTTGTCACTGGTATGTTCAAAGTATGTACTCTTGATGTTTATGCTTTGCTAGACCCAGGATCAAGTTAATATTTTGTGACTCGTTATGTTGCAATGAATTTTGATGTCCTCCCTGAGAAGCTTTGTGAGTCCTTTTGTGTTTCTACACATGTTGGGGAATCTATTCTTGTGGAGTGAATATATCGTGATTGTGTTATTTCTATCAATAACAAGAGCACCATGACTGATTTAGTTGAGTTAGACATGGTAGATTTTGATGTCATTCTTGTATGGATTGGCTTCATGCATGTTATGCCTTCATTGATTATTGAACTCGAGTTGTTAGGTTCCAAATTCCTAATGAGACAGTTATAGAGTGAAGTAGCTGTTCAGCAGTGTCTAATGGTCATTTCATTTCGTACCTTTAGGCGAGAAAGTTAGTTTTCAAGGGTTGTGTCTATCACTTAGTCCGATTTAATGACTCTAGTGTTGAGACATCTTATATTCAGTCAGTTCCAGTAGTAAAAGAGTTTCTAGAAGTCTTTCCAGATGATCTACCCAGAGTCCCTCCTGAGAGAGAGACAGACTTCGGTATAGATATTATTTCTGATACTCATTCTATCTCTATTCCGCCATATAGGATGGCACCAACAGAGTTGAAAGAGCTAAAAGAACAGTTGAAAGATCTCCTTGATAAGGGTTTTATTTGACCAAGTGTCTCACCTTGGGGAGCTCCGGTCTTATTTGTGAGGAAGAAAAGATGGTTTCCTTAAGATGTGTATAGATTACCACCAGTTGAACAAGGTTACCATCAAGAATAAGTATCCTCTTACGAGAATTGATCATCACTTCGATCAACTTCCGAGTGCTACTTGTTTCTCTAAGATAGACCTCAGATCTGTCTACCATCAGTTAAGAGTAAGGGAATATGATATTCCAAAGACAACTTTCAAAACCCGTTATGGTCATTATGAGTTTCTGGTCATGTCGTTCGGTTTAACCAATGCACCTACAACATTCATGGACCTTATGAATAGAGTATTCAAGCCTTATTTAGATATGTTTGATATTGTGTTCATTGATGACATACTAATCTATTCGAGGAATGAGGAAAATCATGCTAGCCATCTCAGAATAGTTCTCCAAACTCTAAAGGATAAGTAGTTGTATGCTAAGTTCTCAAAATGTGAGTTTTGGCTTGAGTCTGTAGTATTCTTAGGCCACACTGTTTCCGGTGATGGGATTAGAGTTGATACTCAGAAAAAAGAGGCAATGTGAAATTGGCCTAGACCCACATCTCCAAATGATATTAGGAGTTTCTTGGGGTTGGCTGGATATTATAGGAGGTTCGTCGAGGGTTCTCATCTATTTCATCTCCTTTGACTAAGTTGACTCAGAAAAAAGTGAAGTTTCAATGGTCTGAAGCTTGTGAGAAAAGTTTTCAGGAATTGAGAAAGAGATTGACTACTGCCCCAATATTGACTTTACCAGAAGGTACCCAAGGCTTTATTGTGTATTGTGATGTGTCTAGAGTTAGTTTGGGTTGTGTATTGATGCAGAATGAAAAAGTTATAGCTTATGCCTCCAAATAGTTGAAGGTTCATGAGAAGAACTACCCAACCCATGATGTAGAATTGACTGTCGTAGTATTTGCTTTAAAAATATGGCACCATTATCTTTATGGTGTTCATATGGATTTGTTCACCGATCACAAGAGGCTTCAGTATGTGTTTAGTCAGAAAGAGCTTAATCTCAGACAAAGGAGGTGGTTAGAGTTACTCAAGGATTATGACATGAGTATTCTATATCACCCAGGTAAGGCTAATGTTGTTGCGGATACCTTGAGCAGGTTGTCTATGGTAGTACCGCCCATTTTGAGGAAGCTAAGAAAGAACTAGCAAGATATGTGCATAGATTTGCATGATTAAGCGTTCGACTAATGGATTCCACCGAAGGAAGAGTAGTGGTGATGAATGGGGGTGAATAATCATTAGTGTTAGAAATGAAAGAGAAGCAAGACCAAGACTCAATTTTTCTTGAATTAAAGGCAAATGTTCATAAGCAAAAAGTATTTGCTTTTAAACAAGGGGGAGATGGAGTATTGAGGTATCAAGGTAGATTGTGTGTACCAAGGGTGGATGAACTCCAAGAGAGGATCATGGAGGAAGCTCATAGCTCCAGATATTCTATCCATCTAGGTTCCACAAAGATGTATCATGATTTGAGAGAAGTTTATTGGTCGAGTAGTATGAAGAAGGGCATTGCAGAGTTCGTTGCTAAGTGTCTAAATTGTCAACAAGTTAGAATAGAGCACCAAAGTCCCGGTGGTATGGCTCAGAATATAGAGATTCCAGAATGAAAGTGGGAGATGATCAATATGAACTTCATTACTGGGTTGCAATAGTCTTGCACGCAACATGATTCTATTTGGGTAATTGTTGATAGAATGACTAAATCAACCCACTTTTTGCCGGTAAAGACTACCCATACAGCAGAGGACTATGCCAAGTTATATCTTCAAGAAGTAGTTAGACTTCATGGAGTTCCGGTCTCCATCATTTCAAACAGAGGTGCACAATTTACTGCACAGTTTACTGCACAATTTTGGAAGTCATTCCAGAAAGGCCTAGGTTCAAAGGTGAACTTGAGTACTACTTTTTAACCTCAGATAGATGGTCAAGAAGAGCGCACTATTCAGACTATAGAAGATATATTGAGGGATTGTGTGATTGATTTCAAAGATAATTGGGATGATCACCTACCTCTCATTGAGTTCGCTTACAACAATAGTTACAACTCTAGCATCTAGATGTCTCTGTATGAAGATCTTTATGGGAGAAGATGCAGATCTCCTATTGGATAGTTTGAAGTTCGTGAAGCTGGGTTGATAGGACCAGACTTAATTCATCAAGCTATGGAGAAGGTGAAAGTTATTCAAGAGAGGTTGAAAACAGCGCATAGTCATCAAATATCCTACATTGACGTTAGGAGAAGGGAGTTAGAGTTTGAAGTAGATGATTGGGTATACTTGAAATTTTCACCCATGAAGGGTGTCATTAGATTTAATAAGAAGGGGATGCTTGTCCTCAGTATATTGGTCCTTATAGAATATCCAAGAGGATTGGCAATGAAGTTTATGAGTTAGAGCTACCACAAGAGTTAGCAGCAGTTCATCTGGTATTTCATATTTCCATGTTGAAGAAGTATATGAGAGATCCTTCACTTATCATACCAACTGAATATATTGGTATCAAGTATAGCTTATCTAATGAGGAGATTCATATTTAGATTCTTGATCGCCAAGTTTGCAAGTTTAGGACCAAGGAAAAAGCATCAGTCAAGGTTCTTTAGAGAAACCAATTTGTAGAGGAAGCTACTTGGGAAGCTGAGGAAGATATGAAGAAGAGATATCCACAACTCTTTGAGCCCGGAGAAGTTCTAGATCAAGGTACTAGTTCTCTTCTTAGTACTATTTAAATTGATATGTTTATTGTGTTAGATTTGCTTGTTGGGTGTTTGAACTGAATGTTAGATGTTACACCCTTAGCCTACTAAGAGTAATCTCATTCGGGTATGAATGTTCACAAGGGGGAGATATTGTAACATCTAGCTATTTGAAAGAACTAGAAAGTGATAGAATTAGAAAGAGTCATTCTTGGAAAGAATGAAAAATATGGAAAATTGGTTAAGTTATGTTAAGTTTGAGTTTTTGGTCAACTTCGAACGACCATAACTCCTAACTCAGAATGAGTTAGGTGTGCTACAACATACCGTAGAATGATCTTGGAATTATATTTCCAACGCCACCGTGTTTGCTTGATTCCAAGTTTGTATGAGTGATATATTTCCATTCGAAATTGGGTTGTCTAGATATGGAAAGTCAAAATCGAATTTTGGAAGGGAGTTTTGGTCTTTTCATTACCCAATTAATTAAATCCATTTTTAGTAAGTTATTTGGGGTCTAAACTGAGTTAATTCAGTTTATGCTAATGAGAATTACACTAGGGCTTTGAAAGAAGAGAAGAGAGGAGGAAAGGAGAAGAAAAGTTCAAGATTCGTCAAGTTCTTGCGAGTTTGGTTGTGGATTTCACCAAGGATTCAATCCTACGAGGTATGTGAGACTTTCATAATGTTGGGTTTATTCACCCACGTACCAACTATGGTTATTTCAGTGTGAATTCGTTCTAAAGAGGTTGAAAGTTTGATGTTCTTGATATGTGTTTTTGAATTTGTTTTCTTTCTTGAATTTGGCTGAGATTGAAAAGTTTTCGAGATTATTGCGTCGAATTATAAAGTTGTTTGGGGTAGGTTTTTAGTTACATCTACTGGGTATACGAATCTAAAGAGAATTTGTGAAAAAGAAAAGAGTTTAGGCGAATTGGGATAGGAAAACGAAGAAGGAAAAGTCGGGTGATTATGGGTACTAGGTCCACTTCGCGGACCTGTTCTTCAGGATAGGATAATTCTTCCTCGTGTTGCGGAGTGGTTACGGACCGTTCTGCCTCAAAATTTATTTCGCGACCAAATATTTAAATGCATCTCCGCATCGCGGAGTAGTTTCCAGACAGTGATTTCTTGATCGTTTCTCATGTTTAAATATCTAAAAACACTCCTAAATATCATAAGATCCTTCCTATCACAAATCACAATCCTTGAATCCATAAATTCAAATTCAAGGAAAGTTAAGAGCCAAGTCTACAGAATTCTTAGATTTATTTCAGAAGTCTTTTGCAAACGTTTTAACTTTGTTTTGAGACTTAAGCTTTGAGTTGAGTAAAGAGTAAGAGTAAAGTTCATTTCTCCAAAGATTATACGGGAACTAAGTATTCCCAAGAGTTAAAATGTTTTCACATTTGAACAAGAAAGAAAACACTGATTTCCAAAAGAGCCTTTGAGCTAGTTTTTGAGTAATTATCTCAAATCACAGAAAGAAATTTGTTTTTAAAACATATGAGCTGAGTATATTTTCAGAGTAGTATTGAGCACTGATATAGGGATGCGAGTTCATAATAACTCAAGTCTCCATAACCATGTAGCTATCATCGATAGAAAGTATCATACGTTTTAGATGATTCCTTAGTGCTTTTTAGCATAAACTAGTGGATTCACCTAGTTAAGGTGTTCTATATGACGGCAAAGTATATGACAGTTCTGGCAGCATAGGCAAGACGTTGTATCATCACTTAGGCTCATAGTGATGGTTATCAGTTAGAGAAACTCCCATAGTATTATATTACTTTATATGAAATTGAGTTGTTATTGTATTTTCTTTAATACATTGGGTTTTCACCTACTGTTTTAATTGCTTTGTATAAACTGCACTATTATTGTTGTTTTTACCTTGCATTTGAGTTGATTTATTCATGAGTTGAGTAAGGTCAAGGTAAGTGTTCCTTTCATATTCATTTCAAGTTTATGTCATGTTTAGTTTTCCCCTCACATACTCGTACATTCAATGTACTGATGCCATTTGGCCTGCATCTTTTAATGATGCAGATATAGGTAACCAGGATCAACATCCAGTGCCCCGTTGATCCAGTTGAGCACTCAGAGTCAATTGGTGAGCCTTATTGCTTTCCGGAGGACTCCTTTTAAATTGTTTTCTAGTATTTTAGTTTTTTGGATGATCGGGGGTCTTGTCCCGACATCCCTCTTAATATTTAGAGACAGTTAGTTATGAGTTCTTTAGTCTTGTATTTCAGATGTTTTTCTATGAGACTTGTATTGCGATCTTGGCTAGTTTGAATGTTTCTTTAAGACATTGTAAGTTATTTCATTAGTTCCTTATTTGAGACTATTTCTTGTATTTAAGTCTTCCGCTGAGTAAGTAAGTCAGGCCAAGGGTTAGTTTGGGGTCAGCAATGATCGAGTGCCAGTCTCGCCCAGGGTGTAGGCTTAGGGCATGACAAGTTGACTCATTTTAGTCAATGAAATAATAAGCTATCTTTGGATCTTATTAAAAAAAATAGGAGAAAACACAAAAATATTTCTTCCTTTAGAAGTTATTATACATTTCTTTAAAATAAAATAACAACTTTTGCATTTCTTAATGAAAATAATAATAATATTTTTTATTTAGATTTTTTTTTGTAAAGTTTATTAAAAGAAAATTCAAAATATTGTACTTTCATAATACTTTGAAAATTGCATTTGTCTAAAAATAAGTTTTAATATCTTAAAGTTTTTTTTTCTTACTGTCTAAACTGGACGAACTACGCACACATGATTCTCACATGATTGAGATACATAGGCATCCCTCCACGGGTTCGGATATATAAGTTTTTTTAAAACAAAAAGGGTCTAGTCCTCTTTCAAACTCCAAAAAAAAAGTTTGTATCATTTTTCAAAAAAGAAAAATTCTTAATTTATGTTTAAAGCTTCACGAACTACGCACACCTGATTCTCACCTTGATGAGATACGTAGGCAACCCTCCTCGGGTTCGGTGATCCTTATTAAAAAAATTAAAAAGCAATATTTCTTATTAAAAATAGTGTTATGTTTGTGATTTTTCTGAACTACGTTTTACCTGATTCTTGCTTTGACAAGATACGCAGGCAGCCTTATTTTGAGGTTCGGTTGGACCAAGGAAACATCTAGAAAGTCCTCATCACAAAAACTGAGGCAAAACAAATATTTTTTTATAATTATTATTCAAAATTCGAATAAAAATGTTTCTCTTCCTTATTTTAAAATCTAAAAAAACTGAGATAAAAAAATTGTTTCTTTAAAAGGATTTATTTTTCTTAAAAAAAATTATTATTGTCTTGGTTGGTACCAACAAACTTAGAAGTGTGCATGAGAGAAAAAAAATAAAGTGTTAAACTATTTGGCAAGACAGATCAACTTTGTTGTGGCCTATATACACTTCTTTTGGTACTTTTTAATATTTTTATGTAATACTTGAGAAATTATCTTGCTTAAAGTTAAGAAAAATCGACCTCATTGTTTAAGGTGCATTGTGTGGTGATCTTTACATATAAAGTTCAATGGCATGACTTTGTTGATCTAGAACTTGGCCCGAATGTTGGGTGAGACGAAATTTTGAGCAACATTTAACTTGGGAAAGGATTATAGGCTTTCTTCGATCTAGTTGTGCCTTTCAAGCTTACCAAATGACATGTTATCCATAGAACTCTCATTTTGAGCATAAAACCTTTTTATTTGAATAACCACATTTTAGCATATATCCTTTTGAGTGCATAAACGCACTATTCCTTGGTCACACCTCCTTGAGCGCACTATCAATTATCTACACAGTGCCAAAGATATAAGTTGGGTAACAAAATGAAAAGATCAAATATGTGAAAGTAAAAAAAATGACAAAGAAAAGCTAGAAAAAAAAATCTCCAACGAAAAGGAGAGAAAATGAGAAAAAAGGAAGAGGAAAATAAATGAGGTTGAGCGCACTATCAATTATCTACACAGTGCCAAAGATATAAGTTGGGTAACAAAATGAAAAGATCAAATATGTGAAAGTAAAAAAAATGACAAAGAAAAGCTAGAAAAAAAAATCTCCAACGAAAAGGAGAGAAAATGAGAAAAAGGAAGAGGAAAATAAATGAGGAGGAGCTTTCAAGAAAACAAAGGTCAAATGCAAAAATGAAAAAACATTGAAAGCATTATGCAAATTTTAAGGATGAAATAGTCACTTTATCCCAAATGTATACCCTACCTTTTCCTAAGCCTACATTACAAGCCAATGACAAGTCCTATTTGATCTCATTTTGTGTGTTCTCACATTAGTGGATACTTACATAAAGGCCAAGCATATGATATCTCAATCTCATGCACTGAACATTTTTCTGAGTGTGAATGACCTCTAAAACTTCTATTGCGTGAAGTAGGACTTCATTTGTTGCGAGGGCACTTGAAACATGAGGATATGAATAATTATATCCCTTAACTTAGTCAAGATGAACGGATCTTGTAAATACTTGAGTATGTTTGAGATACCATTTGAAACTATAGGGATTACTCAAAGTTGACCTCAAATTTTGTCTGAAAGTAGTTGAAGGTGATTCATATGCATGCATAAAACTAATTTTTGGTACCAACTAAAGTCAAAACAATCTCAATCATGAATTAATTTCTTTCTTTTCTCCTCTAGTATTTTTTTAAAAGAGGTCTTTTGCAAAAAAAATCAGAAAAAATAAATAATATTTTTTTATTTATATGAACTACGTTTGACCTGATTCTTGCTATACAAGATACGTAGGCAGTCTTACAATAGGGCTCGGTCTCACAGAATAAAATTTTATATCCTTGAAGGAATGAAATGGGATCATTTTTTTAAAAAAAATGAAAAAATAATAAATTAAAAAGTGTTTCAAAGTTCCTCAATTTAAAAACTGGGGACATTTTTATTTGTTAAAAAAATCACTCTCATTACTAGGGAACAAACACCGTATTTGCATTTTGACCTAAGGAAATAAACACCCTAGATGCATCATCTTTTATTTCTATGGAATAAACACTCTAGTTGCATTTTGACCTTAGAGAACAAACACTCTATCATTTCTCATTTCTAGGGAGTAAACACCCCAGTTGCATTTTGACCTTAGGGAGCAGACACCCTAGAGATACCATCTTTCATTTCTAGGGAACAAACACCCTAACTACATCAATGTCTTGCAATTTCCTTTTGGTATAAGTATTTCTCATTTATGCTAATAGCTTAAATGATATTTTCATGGTGTAAACTAGGGCAAAAAATAATGAATGTGGTGATTCTATTTGATGATTCTGTTGAGCGAGATCTTCCTAAGTAATGAGATTAGTATAGCAGGATCCTCTTGGATAATGGGACACTAGCAGGACCCTCTTAAATAATGGGACTAGCAGGACCCTCCTGAATAATGGGACGTAGTATAGCAAGGGCCCTCCTGGATAATGGGACATTAGCATGACCCTCCTGAATATTGGGACTACTAGGACCCTCTTGAATAATGGGACGTAGTATAGCAAGGACCCTCCTGGATAATGGGACATTAGCAGGACCCTCCTAGATAATGGAACTAGCTGGACCCTCCTAAATAACGAGACACAATATAGCAGGACCCTCCTGAACAATGGGATTAGCAGGACCCTCCTGGACAATGGAATTAGAAGGACCCTTCTACATAATGGGATTTAGATTTGCAGTACCCTCCTACATAATGGGATTTAGATTAGTAGGACCCTCCTCATAATGGGATTAGTAGGACCCTTCTCATAATGGAATTAGTAGGACCCTCCTCATAATGGGAGTAGCAGGACCTTCTATATAATGGGATTTAATTTAGCAGGACCCTCTTACATAATGGGATTAGTTTAGTAGGACCCTCCTCATATTGGGAGTAACAAGACCCTCCTACATAATGGGATTAGCAGGACCCTCCTCATAATGGGATTAGCAGGACCCTCCTACATAATGGGATTTATTTTAGCACGACCCTCCTCATAATAGGATTAGCAGGACCCTCCTACATAATGGGATTTAGTTTAGCACGACCCTCCTCATAATGGGATGGGATTAGCATGACCCTGGACAATGGGATTAGCAGGACCCTCGTCATAATGGGATTAGCAGGACCCTCCTCTTAATGAGATTAGCATGATCCTCATACATAATGGGATTTAGACTAGCAAGACCCTCCTAGACAATGGGATTAGCAGGATCCTCCTACATAATGGGATTTAGATTAGCAGGACTCTTCTACATAATGAGATTTAGTTTAGCATGACCCTGCTACATAATGAGTTTTAGTTTAGCAGGACCCTCCTGTATAATGGGATTTAGTTTAGCAGGACCCTCCTACACAATGAGATCTAGTTTAGCAGGACCATCCTACATAATGGGATTTAGATTGGCAGGACCTCCTACATAATGGGACTAGCAGGACCTCCTACATAATGGGATTAGCAGGACCCTCCTGGACAATTGGATTAACAGGACCCTCTTACATACTGGGGTTTTGCTTAGCAGGACCCTCTTGAACAATGGGATTAGCAGGACCCTCCTACATAATGGGATTTGATTACTTTCTCCTATGATAAACATTTCCTAGTTTGAGACCGTTAATTTTTATTTTTCTCCTAGGATAAGCACTTCCTAGTCTGAGTTTATTTTTATATTTTTTTTTAAAAATTCACATTTGCTTATAACTCACAAAAAAAATTCAATGAAAACTGGGGTAAAAAATTTGTTTATTTCTTTTGTTTGTGATGGTTTTCAGGTTTCTTCAAGGGAAACATGGATTTGAAATTCAACAACAAAGTTTCAACTCTTTTCAGAATGATCAATCCCCATGATAGCTAGAATCAGCTTCTTTATTACATGAAGCAACCTGACCTCCTGACACCTGCTTATATTCATCTACTGATCAACAAAACAAGTAGGCATTCATGAACATTTTCAAATTGTCATTTTGAAGAGTGTCAAAATCTCACTCTAAGTGGCAAGTTAAGCCTCGAATCCAATTCAAGATCAAGATACTCTCCAAAATCAAGGTGATATCTCAAATTCAAGACTCAAGTGAAGAATCAAGAGAAGCTGCATAGATAGGAGCTTGTACTTTTATTTTCTTTTTGACTATTATCTTTCTTTTTTTTATGTAAGGATATGAGTCGCGACCTGGAGCCTTGATGGAACCTCACTTAACTTCCAACTCATCACCTCATCTCCTTGAACTACACATGACCTGATTCCCTTATAACCTGGGATATGTAGGATGTCCAAAACCAAGACACGGTCGCATAATTTTTTCCTTCAAATACAAGTCCGGTCAAAATTTGTCACGTTTCTACTTCTTTGTCTGAAAACTCTTCGTGTTTCCAATGAAAGAGGGGCAAACTGTAGACACGTATTTTTTTACCGAACTTAAGTTTAACACCATTTTTAGAGCTTAAATATTTTATAAAAAACCTAAATTAAATACTTTGACTTTTACCATATTTTATTAACTTTATTGTAAAATGTTTGAAAACAATAAAAAAATGGAGTCATGTTTTAGGCTAAGTTTTATTTTTTAAAAAGAAAAGGAAATTTACAAATATATATGTTTTTAATTTAGATTTAATGAATAAGTTAGTGTTTCTTAATTATATTTTTATGTTAGTTATTTGACTTTTCAAAAAAATTATTAATCCAAAATAAGTAATATTATTATTATTATTATATTTTATTTGTTAAAAACAATTTATTTAATTTTTAAAAAGAAAACAACCTAAATTTTCCACTCATCACACTACACCTACACTACACCCCATTACCCCATTACCTATCCAATTCACTCACCTCACTCCCAAACACACAGATAAAAGGGAAAAAAAATATAAATAATACACGCATACACACAACACACCGGCACAACAACGATCAGCAAGACAAATATAAAATCAGAAAAACACAACACACACGCTAGACACAGAAAAAAGAGAGAACAACCAACACACAACCAATATACACACAAACACCACACCAAATGCAGGAAAAAGAAGAAAAAACCTTCACATTTTATTTTATTTTCCTTTTAAAAATTCATCAATACACTCATTTCTTTTCTTTTCTTTCTCATTACTTTCGTACAAGTACAATACATATACCACCACATATAACTTATAAAAGATTTGTGGGTCTTATAATCAAGCTTCAGTCAAGATTTTACAGTATTTAATTTTATTTTTGCGGTATTTAACTCTAACTTATCTCTTTAATTTATCTATGGAATGTGATGTAATTTTATTATATTTTTATATAGTTTTGTTTCATTCATAATTTGATTGAAATAAATTTGGAATTAAATATATTTGTTGTTATTTATTGTTGTACAATTTTGATGCTTTGAATAAGTTTCTAGTTAACTTCATTTAGATTTTCATTGAATATGGGAAATTAATTAAGGATTTAGAGTTAGTACATTGAATTTTGTTTTAGTTAAAATAACAATGTTTGGCTTCAGATAGGTTGAATCATTAATTGAATTACTATTTCTATACAATTTCTATTGGTGTTAACATTTCCAAATTTTAATCTAAAGGAGCTTATATCATAAGTTATACCTTTTTTTTGTTACTATTTAAATTTAAGTTGTTGGACCTTGTACAAATTTAGTCGGAGTTAATAATAATGATTTGCTTTGAATAAGTTGTTTTGGATTTATAAAGGAAAATACTTATTTTTAACGTTATACACCTTTTAAAAATATTTGTCTCAATTAAGAATGTGGTTACACATCTTTTTTTGAGACATTAAAAGAAATTCAAGGATGCAGTGACCCACCTTGATAAAATAATTTTTAATAATTAACTTTCATTAAATTTAACTAAAAATTGTGGACAGAGAAAATTAGGTGATGCACTCGAGAGAAGAAAGCAGTTATGCTCTTAAGTTGTCGAAAATCGAGAATGCAGTTATGCATCCGATTTGAGATTAATAAAAGTTCAATAATAAAAAATGTGAATAAATCATGGCCTATAAAAATATATCCAACAGATAGTTAAAATAAGTATAAGTTAATAAAAGCGACCGTGCTAGAACCACGGGACTCGAGGGATTCCTAATACCTATTCCTTACTCGAATTTCTAGTTCGTAGACCAAATCAAGAGTCATTTACTTTTGATTAGGGATTAAACAAAAAGGTTACTTGGAACACCATACCTCAATTCCAAGTGGCGACTCTAAAAAAATCCCTATTCAATGCTTTCACTTAAATTGGAAAAACCCTATCTGCCGTGCGAAAAAAAGGTGTGACATACTTGTAGATACGAAATCTATCGGAACACTCATATTTCTTTGCCCGCAGCATCCACGCACAAATACGAGATACACATTTCACCTTTAAGTATTTAGTATAACTCTTCACTGTAGCAAAATCAAAAGATTTTCTCACCGCTGGTTCAGCTAATAACAATTGTAGCTCACTCTTGATACTGAATGTTTGATACATCTAAAAATTAGTTCCATTAGAGAAAGAATGGTTGAGTTGTGATCTCAATTTTGGCTCTCCCACTTTTTCAAAATGTTTGAAATCTTCCACATCTAATGGCTGATCTTCAACATTCACTGAATGATCATGCCTATTCATTTAATCATCTCCCAAGTTTTCATTTGATTGATCATAAAAGATCTCCTTTGGTTGATCACCCAAGTTCTCATTTTCAACCGAGTCGTTGTCGTTAAAAGAACATGTTGGTTCAATCGGAGACCTCGCAATGACATTTGTCCTCAATATAGGCCTAAAGCCATCAACAACAATATCCATCATGTACAAGCTCACATGCCTATCATTTTTTTATGAATGTGGGATGTATTTTTCCCCTCCCATTCATTTAATAACTTATCACCAAGTTGTCTGGCTCGCAGGCTAGCTCACCGGCCTCAATTACACTTGCAATCATATCATCATATGAATCATTGCGACGCAACGCAATGGGCACTATAGTCTTACTAAATAATTTACAATACCAACTTTTGGGAGTCTCCTCCCATACTCCCATATAATCACCACCAGCAACAACAAATTCAGCTACTGTCATACATAGACTACACTGATAGATACTAGATTACGATATCAGTAACTGGCGGTCGATGACTGGTACGGAATCCGTACAAAATGCAAATGAACAAGATTGGGTCCAGATCAAGCTCGAAATGGAGAACAAGTATCTATAGTCCTTTTAAACAACTAAAGTTTATCTAAAAATGAGTTATGAAGTGATTTCGGAAGATTTTTGCAAGCTTCTAAAATGGGAGGAAATTTTTTTCTTTGAAGCTATTTGAAAGAAAATGGTGTAAAAATGGAAGCAATGACTAGAATGATGATGAGTTCACATGTGAGCATTTTGGTTTCTTCTTGGAGATCTTTTCTCCAGTAGAATTGTTTTTAATAAATGAAAAAAAAGAAAGAATAATCCCACATTTTTTGGATGAGTGAGGACCAAAGTGTAGTATTAAAAACTTGAGAGTAGTGTGTTGTATGTTTTTGAAGAATATTGAGTGATGTCATATATAGTGTCTAAAGTTCAATATTTTTAAGACTTGTGTCTAAATGCTTAATAAAGTTTGGAGAGTAGCTATTTTTTCAACTCTCCCACTGTACTCTATTATATCCATAAAAAGTTATTAGTAAAAATAATACTGCTATAATTTAATATTTTATTTTACTTTTAAATTTAAAATTTTATAGCTATAAACTATTATGACAATTCAGAATATTTGATGGGGACATATATCAAATGTGTGTTATTTTTTTACTTTTTTGAGTTAATAGGAAAAAGTTTTAAAAAGTCATAAACGCAGTACTACTTAAATCTATTAGAAGAAAAAATTGCATATGCTTGAATGCATTTCCCTATAAATAACTAAATCTTCATCATATTTGTGTTCTTTGTTTGCTAGAAAATCGACACATTAATTTACCACTCTCCAAACGTGTTAGATAGTGTCAAATGTAATATTATTAAATTTCAACTTTGCCAAATGCTAAAAATTCAAGAAATGTGAAATTATACACTTATTTATACTAGTTAAAAGGTCGGAAACTACATTCTGCAACATATCAACATAGTTTTCTAATGAGTTGAGATAGTAAATAAATGGGGCAATGATCAGGACAAACTTGGATGGATTTGAAGAATCATATTTTCATGAATGAGTTTTTGTTGTTAGGGTGAATGTTTTGTAGAATTTACGTAGAATTTGATAATCACAACTCGACATTTGATACCAATTTTCGTCATTAAGAGACTACCTTTAACAATCTTTGATGATGGAGATAGTTACTACCGGTCACGATCTTAGAATATGATAAGCGTCATTTAGGTAGGTATTTTCCCGCCTTATTTTTTGTATTCAGTATTCTATTAGAAATTGAATGAAAATACATTTCTAAAGTCGAGATCTTTAATTGATGGCGGAGATAATTACAAACCATCATGATTACATGTTTTTTCTTATTCTATATTCGGTACCCGCTTTAAAGAAAGCCCATTTTTCAAATTTTAGAGTTCAAGTTTAAAATTATCACAGTGTTACACACCAATGATTAGAAGAATAAACTTACAATATTACAAAGAAAAAAATATGGGGTGAAGTTATTATAAACAAAAAGTATGACAAAGTGAAAAATAAGATTATTAAATGATTAGAACAAACCAAGATAACGACACGATCATATCAACTCCTTGGTTATGTATAGAGAGACTTTTTGTCGTTACACGATAACAAATTTGACAATACAATAAAATTCACATAACAAGAAATTAGTAGCTTGAAATATCAAATTTTAGCAAAATCTAAGGATGCATTACCAGAAGGCCTCTTACGGTAGAAATAATCCCAATAATCAAAATGCAAGACATGTTTGTACATTGGTTTTCCTCCATCTTTCAGAATTTGTGGAAATGGACCAATGACACTATCAAGGCTAGAATTCATAAATAGCAGTACGGATATTCGAGGCCTGCTCGAATCAACTGCTACACAATGCTCGATACTCTTTTATCGATCATTGATCATAATCTGCAACAAGTCACATATGGTAACCGTTAAAGCGTCTTCGATTGGATTTACGTGGATCCAATTATCACCTTTAGTCCCTCGGACATATAGGCCTCCCATGTAGTCTTGGAAGAGCAGAGTGATGCAGGACACGTCGCAGTGTCGGCGAGCCCCTATGGTGATACTTGGATTTGGGCATGGTGGATAGTAGTTTATGTTGATATTCATAGTATTCATCAAGAGAGGTTCTAAAGATTCATCAATTTCATTGACATTGAGACCATTCAATAGCACCTCTAATACCTTTTTAGCAAGTTATTAACTTGTGAGTAAATAGGAAAAAGCTTTAAAAGGTCATAAAAGTAGTACTAAAATCTATTAGAAAAAGAAAAAATTCATATCAAGAGCATTTCCATATCAATTACTAAATCTTCATCATATTTGTGTTCTGTGTTTGCTAGAAAATTGACACATTAATTTACCTCTCTCCAAACGTGTTAGATAGTGTCAAATGTGATATTATTAAATTTCAACTATGCCAAATGCTCAAAATTCAAGAAATGTGAAACTATAAACTTATTTATACTAGTTAAAAGGTCGGAAACTACTATCTACAACATATCAACACAGTTTTCTAATGAGTTGAGATAGTAAATAAATGAGGCAATGATCTGGAAAAACTTGGATGGATTTGACGAATCATATTGTCATGAATGAGTTTTTGTTGTTAGGGTGATTGTTTTATAGAATTTACGTAGTATTTTATAATCAAAACTTGATATTTTATACCAATTTTCGTTATTGAGAGACTACCTTTGACAATCTTTCATGATTGGGGGGTTTTGTCACCCTATATTTGATACCAGTCCTAGGAATGAAAGTAAATTTATTCTAAACTCAAAATCTATTGTTAATGATGGAGATAGTTACTACTGGTCACGATCTTAGAATATGATAAGCGTCATTTAGGTAGGTGTTTTCCCCCCTTATATTTTGTATTCAGTATCCTATTCAAAATTGAATGCAAATACATTTCTAAACTCGGGATCTTTAATTGATGGCGAAGATAATTACTAACCATCATGAGTACATCTTTTTTCTTATTCTATATTCGGTATCCTCTTTAAGGAAAGCCTATTTTTCAGATTCTAGAGTTCAAGTTTAAAATTATCACAGTGTTACACACCAATGATTAGAAGAATAAACTTACAATATTACAAAGAAAAAAATATGGGGTGAAGTTATTATAAACAAAAAGTAGGACAAAGTGAAAAATATGATTATTAAATGATTAGAACAAACCAAGATAACGACACGATCATATCAACTCCTTGGTTATGTATAGAGAGACTTTTTGTCGTTACACGATAACAAATTTGACAATACAATAAAATTCACATAACAAGAAATTAGTAGCTTGAAACATCAAATTTTAAAAAAATCTAGTGATGCTTTTCCAGAGGGCCTTTTACGATAGAAATAATCCCAATAATCAGAATGCAAGACATGTTTGTACACTGGTTTTTCTCCATCTTTCAACATTTGTGAAAATGGACCAATGACACTATCAAGGCTAGAATTCATAAATAGCAGTACGGATATTCGAGGCCTGCTCGAATCAACTGCTACACAATGCTCGATACTCTTGTATCGATCATTGCTCATGATCT
>NW_006239297.1:131992-134653 GCF_000226075.1 Solanum tuberosum | reverse complement strand
AGAGGTTCTAAAGATTCATCAATTTCATTGACATTGAGACCATTCAATAGCACCTCTAATACCTTTTTAGCAAGTTATTAACTTGTGAGTAAATAGGAGAAAGCTTTAAAAAGTCATCAAAGTATTACTAAAATCTATTAGAAAAAGAAAAAATTCATATCAAGTGCATTTCCCTATCAATTACTAAATCTTCATCATATTTGTGTTCCGTGTTTGCTAGAAAATTGACACATTAATTTACCTCTCTCCAAACGTGTTAGGTAGTGTCAAATGTGATATTATTAAATTTCAACTATGCCAAATGCTCAAAATTCAAGAAATAGTGAAACTATAAACTTATTTATACTAGTTAAAAGGTCGGAAACTACTATCTACAACATATCAACACAGTTTTCTAATGAGTTGAGATAGTAAATAAATGAGGCAATGATCTGGAAAAACTTGGATGGATATGACGAATCATATTGTCATGAATGAGTTTTTGTTGTTAGGGTGATTGTTTTATAGAATTTGCGTAGTATTTTATAATCAAAACTTGATATTTTATACCAATTTTCGTTATTGAGAGACTACGTTTGACAATCTTTGATGATTGGGGGGTTTTGTCACCCTATATTTGATACTAGTCCTAGGAATGAAAGTAAATTTATTCTAAACTCAAAATCTATTGTTAATGATGGAGATAGTTACTACTAGTCACGATATTAGAATATGATAAGCGTCATTTAGGTAGGTGTTTTTCCCTCTTATATTTTGTATTCAGTATCCTATTAAAAATTGAATGCAAATACATTTCTAAACTCGGGATCTTTTATTGATGGCGAAGATAATTACTAACCATCATGAGTACATCTTTTTTCTTATTCTATATTTGGTATCCTCTTTAAGGAAAGCCTATTTTTCAAATTCTAGAGTTCAAGTTTAAAATTATCACAGTGTTACACACCAACGATTAGAAGAATAAACTTACAATATTACAAAGAAAAATAAATGGGGTGAAGTTCTTATAAACAAAAAGTAGGATAAAGTGTAAAATAAGATTATTAAATGATTAGAACAAAACAAGATAACGACACAATCGTACCAACTCCTTGGTTATGTAAAGAGAAACTTTTTGTCGTTACATGATAACAAATTTGACGATACAATAAAATTCACATAACAAGAAATTAGTAGATTAAAATATCAAATTTTAGCAAAATCTAAGGATGCATTACCAGAAGGCCTCTTACGGTAAAAATAATCCCAATAATTAGAATGCAAGTTATGGTTGTACACTGGTTTTTCTCCATCTTTCAGCATTTGTGAAAATGGACCAATGACACTATCAAGGCTAGCATTCATAAATAGTGGTATGGATATTCGAGTCATGTTCGAATCAACTGTTACACAATGCTCGATACTATTGTATCGATCATGGCTCATGATCTGCAAAACATCACCTATTTTAATCGTTAAGGCGCCTTTGATTGGATTTACGTGGATCCAATTATCGCCTTTAGTCCCTCTGACATATAGTCCTCCAGTGTCGTGTTGGAAGAGCAGAGTGATGCACGACACGTCGCAGTGTTAGTGATCCTCTATGGTTATACTTGGATTTGGGCATGGTGGATAGTAGTTTATGTTGAAATTCATAGTTCCCATCAATAGAGGTTCTAAAGATTCATCAATTTCATTGATATTGAGACCCTTCAATAGCACCTCTAACAACTTTTTAGCAAGTCGTTTATGTAACGACCCTCAAAATGAAGTAGGATAAAGTAGAGCCTCACATGGATTTTATGCATTAAAAACTTGTTAAAATAATGAATAATAGCCTTTTTAGTCAGTTTTAAAGAGTTTGAAAGTCAAACGTCAAGGGACGACCAACATATTCGGAAACTAGTCTTTTACGTGTTGGTTTATTCTAGTATGCTGTTCATGTTTTTATTTATTGTTTGGAGTCTAAAATCAGTAGAGGTGACCCTAGTGTCTTAATAAATGTTTTTATGGTCAAAACGTCCGGGCATGACTCCCCGGGACCACCCTAAGGGTCCCCGAGAAGGATCCCAACCCTTGGCCAAACAAGCTGCCAAGGCAGCTTGAAGTTGCTCATGGAGGGAGCATGTCCACGTCGCGGACTAGCTCCACCAAGGGCCAAAAGTTTGGTCCGCATCGCGGACATGTCGTGGACTCTACTATCTCGAAATTTAATTTCCAGAAACTTGTGGGAACACCTCCACGTCGCGAACTTGTTTCCCGACGAAATCTGCGAAAATAAAACTCAAGTTTGACTTGTTTAAAAGGTCCAACTAAGTGAGGGTAGTTTGGGTACTTTGGGAAATTATTATAAACGGTTATTCTACCTATTTTAGGGTATTTTAAGTTGGTTAAAATCCTAAAACCTAGAATTAGACCCCATTCTTCAAATTGACCATTCCCTCTCAAAATAGATTCTCTCAAAAACTCCATCAAAGACCTTGATGAAGCTCAAGCTAGAAGATGGCTTTTCAACTGATTTCTTCTTCAATTTCATGGGTCTTCAATAATTAAGGTATGGTAACTCTTGATCCTTGAATAACCTCTCATTCAAGGAGTTCTATCAAAGATTTTCAAAAGTGATTCAAAGACAAAAATTCCCAATTTTCAATCTAAACATGGGTCCCTTGTCAAACAATTTTC
>NW_006239297.1:123121-131539 GCF_000226075.1 Solanum tuberosum | reverse complement strand
GGGGGGGGGGGGGGGTCAAGGGCTGAGCAACACCCCCAGGCTTTATCATATATAAAAACAAATATACAAGGAGGGGGACATACACCGTACCTCTAATCCTATGGTTGGGTAAGAGTCAACCTACCTACTAAGGTTAGTCAACTCCACCATATACAATAAGAAGTATTATTTAAACTAAGCACCTAGAGAGGACTCCTCCCTTAATACAAAGTTACTAATAATACATAAATAAGGGAGACTCTCCCCTTACAAGAAATAATAAACTAGGACTAAACAAATAACTATGCCTAAGACAGAGTAATTCGGTTAGTATGTATCTCATGAAACAATTAAGACATTGTAATATGTCTTAATCATATTTAAAGGAATGTTGTTATACTTTGACAAGCAATTATGTAAAGAAAATCCTTTGAAATTCGTCTTCTCGGAAAATGTCTCATACTCTTCAAGGAGGTTGTTTAATTCTTTTCAACTTCTTGCGTCTGAAATTTTTGAACTACCAATTTTTCCAATAGATAGCTTCTTTTAACTGTCTGAGGTAATTGATGATGAGTGTAGTAATTTTGTACAATGTCTTGTTGATGACTATGTTTGGCCAAGAGATCAACTGTACCATTTGCCTCCCTGTACGTGTGCACACATTGAAAAGACACACATTGGTTAGCTAAAATATGCAATTCCTGTATACACTTGTGTATCCTCCAAGGGGGATTAATGACCTGCAAAAACCACTTAGTCAATAATTCAGAATCAACATCTAAGATAATACTATTATAACCATGTTGTATACACCAATTTAAGCCAAAAACTGCAGCCTGAATCTCAGCCTGATTATTAGTCCCTTCACCAAGAGGTACTGCAAAGGCATATATCACATACTCCCTTGATCATCTCTTAAAATGCCTCCCCCTCCAATTTTCCCCGGATTAGGTATAGCACTACCATCCGTATTCAACTTGTATCTATTATAGGTAGGAGTCTTCCACATAACTAAAGTAACTCTTAAATCCTGTTTGCATTTTTCAATGTAAGTCACGACTTCTGGCCATATTACAGGCAGATGAAGATATGGAAAAGCAGAATTAAGCATTAAAAGCATGTCTTTAATAATCAAATATTTAACTTTGTGGATACTTGATGTTTTCCTTCCATACTTGACTGAACATCTGTTTTTCCAGCAAATTACTACAGGGAGTGTTTGAACGATTGTCTTGTATGTTGTGTTCCCTGCAATACCACTCCAACACATTAGCTGGTTAGTTAATGAAATTTGTTGAAAATTGAGACCCAAACTCCCTGCAAAGAACTTCCAGATATGGCCTGCAAAATGTCCTTGAATGAAGATATGATCAACCTCATCCCAACCTTGCTGAATGCAGCAATAGCATTTAACAGGTTCCACTCCAAAGTTAGCTAATGTTTCATTGGTTGGAAATTTATGTCTTATTGCTCTCCATAGGAAAAAGGACATTTTGAAAGGAATATTTCGATACCAAAGTTGAGAATTAATAACAGTAGTATCATTCTTCTTTCTGCAAATTCCCCAAGCTGATTTACAGGTGAACTGTCCATCTTCAGTGATTTTCCAGACTGCACTGTCTTAAAGTCCCTGCACTAGCTGCACATTAGTATTCATAATAGAAGGAATAAGGAGAGGAGGAACTTGTTGTCGCAATTTCCTTTCATTCCATTTTCCATCTACTAGAAAGTGTGCAATGGTAGCCTTGTTAAGACTTGATATATCAGTAGTATAATTAGCTAGGGCACCCCTCCTAGCCAATCATCCCACCAAATTTCCTTTCATTCCATTTTCCATTTACTAAAAATTGTGCAATGGTAGCATTGTTAAGGCTTGATATAGAGGTATTATATGTAGCTAGAGCCCCCTTTCCTAGCCAATCATCCCACCAAAAGGAACAACTTCCAGATTGGATTTTCCAGCCTATATTCTCCTCGACTTGAAGCTTGTTTTTCATCATGTATCTCCACATCAGTGAATTTCCAGTATCCACCTTTTTTGCAACTGGATGAGCTCTTTGGCAATATTTGGCTTTAAGAAATTGACTCCATAAGGTTACTTTTGTTCTGAAATTCCACCATTGTTTGTACTGTAAGGATGTGCAAATGTCTGATAGTCTTCTCATCCCTACCCCTCCTTCAGTATATGGAAAACTCATGGTGTCATGAGAAGCCCAATGATATTTCTTTTTATCTTGATCCTTTCCCCAATAAAAATCAACAATAATGGCCTCAATGTATTTGATAGTAGTACTAGGTGAAGAAATTGCAGCCATAGTATGTATAGGTATAGATTGCAAGGCATGTTTGATCAAAGTAATTCTGCCCCCAAAACTAAGTACCCTTGCCTGCCAGCCACATACTTTTTTGGAGACTTTCTCAACTAAATGTGAATAATAGATAATCCTCTGTCGACCAATATACAGAGGGCATACTAGATAAGTAATAGGGCTACTTTTCTAGGAAAAAGTAGTAACTTCTTGAATGGTATGGATAGTGTCCTGTGATGTATTGTCTGGAACCATAAAATGACTTTTTTTCTTTGTTAATCAAGTGGCCAGAAGTATGTTCATATGCCCCTAAATTATCCATAATGAGCTTTAGGGAATGTCTGTCAGTAGAAGCAAAAATAATAACATCATCTGCAAAACTCAAGTGGTTGATTTGGGGTCCTTTAGGTTCCATAAATAAGCCTCTATAGCTTGGATTCTGATGTAAGGAATTAAGCAACTTGGTCAGTACCTCTGCTCCTAAAATAAATAGGGCAGGGGATAAAGGGTCACCTTGCTTAAGTCCTCTAGTGGAATGAAAGAAACCATGCCTATGACCATTAATGATAATAAAATACCAATTGTTACTCATAATTCACCAAACTAAATCAATAAATATCTCCCCAAAACCAAATTTCCTTAGGACCAAACATGTGAATGCCCAAGACACTCTATCATATTCCTTGGTCATATCAAGTTTGATAACCACATTCTTACCTGTGTTTGGTTTTTTAATACCATGAGTAATTTCTTGTGCTAACATGATACTTTCTGTAATACTTCTACCTCTTACAAACCCACACTGATTGTCTGACAGCAATAAAGGCAGAACAGTAGCCAATCTCATGCTCAAAAATTTTGAAATTATCTTGTTGGTAAATTTACTAAGACTGATAGGTTGAAGATCAGTGAATCTTGTAGGCTGTTCAGTTTTTGGAATCAAAACCAAGCATGTATGAGACATGAACTTAGGCATAATGTTACCACAAAAGAAAGATTGTACAGCTGCCAACAAATCTTCTTTAATAATACCCCAACAAGATTGATAAAATTTACCTCCTATACCATCAAGTCCTGCAGCTGAGTTTGGGTTCATAGAAAACACAACTTGTCTGAGTTCCTCTATACTAGGCATTGCTTGCAACATCTCACTCTGTTCAAGAGTGACTGTTGTAGGTATGAATTGAAGAATTCTTTCATCAATTCTATCAGTAGGACCAGTAAACATTTGTTGATAATAGTCACAGGTTGCCTGAGTAATGTGTTCCTCACCCTGTATCCACACCTCATTTGCAGTACAAATTTTATGTAAAAATAACCTCCTTCTTCTACCTCGCATCAAAGCATGAAAGTACTTGGTATTAGCATCACCATCTTTAAACCATTGAAGTTGTGTCTTTTGTTTAAGACCAGACTATTCCATTTTCAAGTACTTAATGTAAGTTGCATTCAGCTGATGTAGATTCTGTCTAACAACTGCATTGTTGTTTGTCATAAGTTCTGCTTCAGAATTCCTGATAGTTTCTTCAAACTCCTTGACCTTACGAAAGATATCTCCATACTCTAGTTTAGACCAGTTACTAAGGGTAGTTGTTACTCTCTTCAATTTCTGATGTAATTTCCACATTGGGTTGCCAGTAACTCCTTTTTCCCAGCATTGTTGTACTGTTTTCAAAATAGTTTCATTGTCGACCCAAAAATGTAAGAATTTGAAGTATTTGATGTGGTTCTCATTAACCTTAGTCATTTCCATTAGCAGGGGACTGTGATCTGAACCAACAGAAGATAGATTCTCTATAGTAATTTGAGGCATAACCTCTATCCATTTATCATTAACCATAGACCTATCTAATCTCTTCCAAACTCTAGCATCTGCATCTCTTTGATTGCACTAAGTAAATGGAAGCCCTATGTATCCTAAGTCAGTCAATCCACATGCCTCTATCACTCCAATAAAGTCAAAACTCTTATTCATATTATAAGGTATTCCCCCAAGCTTCTCCTCTATAGAAGTGATAACATTGAAATCTCCAATTGTACACCAAGGTAAATCCATATTAGCATAAAAGATTAGTCTGTCCCACAAGGATCTCCTCATATAATCCTTACATTTAGCATAGATAAAGGACATCATAAATTTCTCAGAAATATTTGTGTGCTTAAAAGTAATAGTGATGTGCTGAGCATGCTTTTCCAGAATATGACCAGTTACTTCATTAGACCAAAAAACCCAAATTTTCCCATTAGGGTTACTGACTGCATGATCCATCTGTAATTGACTTCTTACCAAGTCAATATGAGTATTGTCTGTAAAAGGTTCCAATATAGCAATAATAGATAAATGATGAATTTTTTTGAGTGTTTGAAGCCTTTCCAAAGACCCTTTGGTATTGATACTCCTAGTATTCCAACAAATGGTTGTAATCATTAATAACCTTATGATTTGGACCTAGTTATGGGTCTGCTGAAGGTGTCAGACTTGCTGGTAATAGTTTGTTGAGGATTGTGTCTAGTTTATTTCCTTCCCCTTGGGGATAAACCCTGTTGTTCTGTTATTCTTTGAACATCAGTGCATTTATCCTGGAAGGAGGAACCAACAACTTGACCAGTATGTTTCATGGTATCTTCTGCATCTTCATCAGACTCCTCCAGAGATTGATTATCAGGATCCCGGTCATCCTCAGAGTTAAGTGCCCCATAATCAGCAGGAGGCACCTTAACCCTGTTAGTATGAATAACCTGTTCAGCATCAGTCTGTTGACCTGTATCAATCCCAGCTGTGTCTGTACCCATACTCTGTTGCAATCTCTTTTTTATAACCTCTCTTTTCTTTTTGCTTAATCTGTCTCCTGATTTGTTATTAAATCTGCCCTGTTGTTGCCTTGTATCTGTGACCTGTGCATTTGTAATTTTCTGTTGATTATTAAAAGGGGTAGCAGGGGCTCTAGAGTCTCCACTATGGTCAAATTCCACTTCCTCATGTCTAAGAGGAGTCAGTTCTCCACCTCCCCTTTTGGATACCCCTTCCTACAATTCAGTATGTGTCTCCTGTTCCTTCCCATCCAAACCTCCAACAGCTACCTCAGCAATAATATTATCAACATTATCAATGGGATTAGGGGATGGGAGCATTGAGTCAATACATGTACCAGCTTGTCCTGTATATACTTCCTTTCCTTTATTGATCTCTGTTACCTGCTTAGAAATTATATCCACCTGTAATTGCTTGGTAGTGTCCTTTCTAGCATTTGCTATTTTCCTGTTATACTCATCTTGTCCCTTCTGATTTGTTACTGCTGTATGAGGTCTGCTATCTCCTTTGGTGCCTTTGTAATTATCCAGAACCTCTAGACTACGTGATGACTCCTACACATCAAGATTAATATATGTATTTTGTGTAGGAATATTAGTTATACCTGCCTGATTGGTGGCCTGTTCTGCTTGTCTAGGATTGCCTCTAGGTGCCTGTAATTGATTATTGTTCCTCTTTTTTTGTGTTTGCCATTGATCCTCTTGCTAATACTGCTTTTGCTCCTGATCTCTTTGTTTATTATACTACTGATTAGTACCTTTCTTCTGATCACCTTCTTTTTGACTCTTTGGTTGAGCATTTTTGTCCATCTCTTTATAATTCTTGTTTCTCACAGCCTCCATATCTTTTTTCTTTTTATCCTCATCCCTTTGCCTTATGGTACAATCACTTTCTAAATGTCCTTGATGCTTACAGTAAAAACAGTAATCGGGAATATTGTCATATTCTTTTTTTTGCCATCTCCCACCTGTGATATCCTCCCCTATATAACCCATCCAAATATACGGAGGTCTCTTTTGAGTAAGATCAACTTGTACCTTCACCCTAGCTTGACTACCCCTAGTTTTTTTAATAGAGGCAGAATCTAAGTATAACACCTTACCAATAGGTGAGAGCAATCCAGTCACAAACTCCTTATTACAGCAATGCCAAGGTAGTTCTGGCAGCGAAATCCAGATAGGGACAATAGGAGTTTCTTCAGCAGGTTTAAAATTAGGAGTCCATACTTAAATTCGCATCACCTGTCCAGCTATACTCATTCTTTGCTTAGTCCAAACCATATTGTAATCAAGCTCATTATCAAGATCAATGTACACATGTCTAGAATTAAAATGGGCAATTTTAACTCCACCCGATAATTGGGTTTGCAAGATCAAGTTCTTCATAATAAGTTCTAACTTAGGCATGGTGTAACTAAATTTCCCAATGAGAGTAAATTTACAGGTTGCTGCTAAATATCTCATCACCTCTTCTTTCACATACAAAATAGCAGGAAGGCCTTGTTTAGTGGTAATTTCAGGGCAGTCAAAGTAATGGGAACATCACATTTGGCCTGTTTGTATCTAAGTCTATCAGCATAGGTTTGCACCACTGTATAAAGGGCCGGTGCAGCCAAAGGGTCATTTTTGGGAAGATTAGGAGGATTAACAGGAGGACGATCACTTCTAATATTATTTGTATTAGTTTTAGGAGCTTGTTTATCAAAATTGCTAAAAATTCTAGGAAAATTATCCCCATAAACCTGTTGTTGATCAGCTCTAATGTTAGACTTAATCGTAATATTCTTCCCCTGTTCTTTAGGAACCCAAGTTTGCTATTGATCATTTTCATTTCTAAGATGTTCAGGATCAGAATTCAACTGGGTTTGATTTGCAAGAAGCACATTTAGACGAGAATTATTATGAATTATACTAGTGTCCATACCTTGTTTCTTGATGAATTGCTCTTCCATATGAGGAGTGCTAGATTGTCCCAAATCTTGAACATGTTGCTTTCCTTCCCTATGTTGAGTTTGAGTCTGGGATAACCCACGAATCTCTTCTACATATTGAAAATTTTCGACGTTCTTCGACGGGATTCCGGCAGAGTCGCCTGCACCAGCAATTCCACCATGGAATGTACTTGAAGTTGCAATGTTATGACCCTCACGACCAATATTACCACTTCCAATAGCAGAATCAGCGTGAATTTCTTCAACAGTACTTTGATTTTGGTGGCGATTTTGGGATGATTCACCGGAATTCCTCGCCTCCGTCGCCAGTGGATTTCTCTCAAATGGGACAGGGAAATCGTGAGATTTTTGACTATTATGAACATCTTGAAACTGGGAGTCTTTTCCACCCAGTCCTTTTCCTCGAATTTGACTCGCATCTTCCATGGGATTATTAATACGAGTTCCTTCCAACTCCTTTTCCATTGCAGTATGGATCGCCTCATCTCTCACCTGCGAGGAGCTGTAGGTTAATTCTGAAGACGATTCTTGAAGCGAGGAAGAGATAATTGGCTTGAGCATCACTGTAGATGGATTTGGCGGCTTAAAACGATCATCTACCAGCGTTCCTTCCATTCTACGGATGCTGAAACGTTGTGAAATTAGCCAAGTTAGCTAAGTCTTGAGAGAATTCCAGATAGAGAAATATTTAGAGAGAGAAAAATTTCTGAAAGTTGGGTTGGTTTTCTAGTCTATAGTATGAAAATTGATGTTGTGTGGTTTGGTCCACTTATGGTGGCTATGTTTACTTCTTGTCTATCTATGCATGTTGAAGATCATGGCCTTGAAGGCAATAGATGTGAAGTGAATTGACGATTATGATGCATATGTTTATGAGGTTTTGCTATGAAGGTTATGTATGAAATCCTCAATTCTAGCATGATGTTTAAAGTGTGTTGATGATGAGGAGTATAATGTGAATGATAATGTTAGGGATAAGGTGTGGTCTACATGATTGATTATGTTAAGTACTATTGTGGAATGACCCCTACCTATATGACCCCTATATGAATGCTTGATCATATACATGTTAGGAGTACCTATTCAATGTTAAATGTGTCCTTGTCTCCTATGATGAAGTGTGGGTGTGTATTCTAGAATCCCTAAAGGCTTTATATGGGAATTGCTCATGAATTGGGGACATTGTGAATCTGTTGTGATCCCTTTAAAGGAAGAACACTCAATATCAATGTTGTTGCTAATATGCCACTATGAGGACCAATATGCACACACACACTCTACATGTATAGCTATGAATATGATGTGTTATGGTGTCTATTGAAAGGTGAACTCTTAGATGCACCATTACATCTTATTATGCATGCAAA